>NC_045959.1:114633557-114836414 GCF_010909765.2 Amblyraja radiata | reverse complement strand
AAAATTATGAGGGTCATTCTGACAGACCAAAGAAGCTACCAACAAAGGCCACAATGGTACTAAAAATGGTGGAAACATAACATTAGGCATTGTTCCTATCCAAACATTAACAGCTACCCGTCTATGGAACTACATACTGATGGGCACTTGGATGGGATGCTACCAATTCCATCTCCAGCTGTGGGGGAGATGGAATGCACAGGAGGCATCATTACATACGCTGGGCATAAATACCTGGGAAAGTTGAATGCATTCCATGGCTTTATGTCATATTGTTCTGGGTTATATCACCAGTATGTAAGACTACTAATTGACTACACCACCGTGGTAGCATATGTCAACCATATGGGTGGAAACATATCGACATCATGTGACTATCTGGCCAACACAATTTGGCAATAGTGTATCCAGAAAGATATTAGGATATCAGCTACCAACTTACTAGGTAAACTGAATTTAGTGGCAGACAACAGGTCACGCTAAGTCTATGAAAACACTGTATGGATGTTGGATACAAAATGTATTGCTGGAATTACAGCACGGTATGGAACACCAGATAACGACCTATTCACATCCATGCTCTCACCAGTTATCGAATTAGGTCTTGGGAACCAGAACCTGGGGCAGTGGCTACAGATGCATTTTCGCTGCATTGGGGGATTATTTATACATTCCCTCCTTCTGCCTCATCAGTCGGGTATTTAGGAATAAACAGTAGACTCCACGTCTGGTATTTTGATAGTACCCGATTGGCCTACTCAACCATCGGTCCCGGTGATATCGACATGGTTTTAGAACCATGCATCACCATCCATCATAGACCTAATTTACTGGTTCTTCCCACAACAAGGGGAGTTACCCATGTCATAATTATATAAACCTATTAATTTATAGAGTTGAAAGCACCTCTACCACACCTGGGACTGACGGACCGAACAGTGGAATTATTTCAGCGGGCCACAGACAGTCCACCAAAAAAAAATCAGTACTTGGTGTCATCAAGAAATGGGAAGTACTGTCACAACAATAAACATCACCCACAGATCTATGAACATCCCGTCTGTTCTGCAATTCCTGGCAAGCCTCCATTATGATGAGAGGCTCAGTCATAGTGCCATCAACTGCGCCAGAAGTGCTCTGTCAACATACCTGGCGTAAGGAACAGAGCGGCATTCTGTTGGGACACACCCTGGTAACCAAACTCATGAGGGGCATTTTAATATTAATCCCCCAAGAACCAGGTACTCCCAAATATGGGATGTGAGCATTGTACTGATCATGTTAAGAAACTGGTCTCCAGCTACAGCTCTGTCCCTACAGAAACTGACTATGAAAACAGTCATGCTGATGGCCTTGGTCACGGCACAAAGGGTCCAGTCACTACAGAAACAAAGGTTGGACAACATGATTATTTCATCTGGAAATTTAACTTTTCACATCAATGAAATAGTCAAACAGAACAGACAGGGGTCAGCAGGCCTAAAAACAGAATTCAGGGCCTACCCGACAGATGATCGTCTCTGTATTGTAACACACTTACTATTATATATGGAGTATACTAAGATCATCAGAGGCAAAGAAATGTCACTTTAATCAGCTACAAACAGCCACTCAAAACAGTGACAGTCCAGACCATCTCTAGATGGCTAAAACAGGTCCTAATAAAGGCTGGAGTAGACACTAACATATTTAAATCTCACTCCACCAGGGCTGCAGCTACATCGGCAGCTATGAAGTTGGACGTTCCTATGGACCAAATCCTCAAGACAGCAGGATGGTCAACGGAGGAAACTTTCCAATGACTTTATAACAATCCAGTCATTGAACCTGGAACATTTTCAGAAACAAATTTAAGTTCTGTAATATAATTTACCCCATAAATAGGGGCAATAATTGGTGTTAATATTTTTACCGTCGGGTTTCAATATCGTATTGATGTCTAATGATGTTAACTCTATTCTCCCCAAAATCAAGGCAGATGTGATGCATGGACTCGTTCCACGGCATGAAATCACAGAGCTTTAAAATCTTCACGTAGTCACTCACGTGACTCCGAAGTAAAATAGTAAGATTAAACGAGAACTTACCAGTTTGAAGTTTGATCTTTATTTTATGAGGAGTAACGTTGAGGGAATACGTGCCCTATGCTCCCACCCTTGATCATATCCTGAACTGGTATCTCTTCTCTAATCTTATTATGTTTAGTCATTACAGTTATCTGTGATTTCACACCGCTGCTTTGAAGAATGACACGCATGCGTCCTGGCGGGGTTCTTATAGAAACATAAAATTCTTAAAGGATTGGATAGGCTAGATGTAGGATAAATGTTCTCGATGTTGGGGGAGTCCAGAACCAGGGGTTACAGTTTAAGAATAAGGGGTAGGCCATTTTGGACTGAGATGAGGAAAAACGTCTTCACCCAGAGAGTTGTGAATCTGTGGAATTCTCGGCCACAGAAGGCAGTGGAGGCCAATTCACTGGATGTTTTCAAGAGCAAGTTAGATTTAGCTCTTGGGGCTAACGGAATCAAGGGATATGGGGAATACTGATAAAAATACTGATTTTAGATGATCAGCCACGATTATATTGAATGGCAGTACTGGCTCGAAGGGCCAAATGGCCTACTCCTGCACCTATTTTTCTACGTTTCTATGTTTCTTTGTGACTCCGGTTTTCTATGTCCATCTTCAGTTTAGTTTTAGTTTAGTGTTAGATTATTGTCACGTGTACCGAGGTACAGTGAAAAGCTTTTGTTGCGTGCTATCCAGTCAGCGGAAAGACAATACATGATTTCAATCGATTCATTTACAGTGTACAGATACATGATAAGTGAATAACGTTCAGAGCAAGGTAAAGCCAGTAAAGTCCGATCAAGGATAGTCCGAGGGTCAACATTGAGGTAGATAGTAGTTCAGGACTGCTCTCTGGTTGTGGTAGGATGATTCAGTGGCCTGATAACAGCTGGGAAGAAACTGTCCCTGAAACTGGAGGTGTGCGTTTTCACACTTCTGTACCTCTTGCCCGATGGGAGAGGGGAGAAGAGGGAGTGGCCAGGGTGCGACTGGTCCTTGATGATGCTGCTGGCCTTGCCGAGGCAGCGTGAGGTGTAGATGGAGTCAATGGAAGGGAGGTTGGTTTGTGTGATTTTAATTTAGTTTTTAGCTTAGTGATACAGCGCGGAAACAGGCCCTTCGGCCCACCGGGTCCGCGCCGACCAGGGACCTCTGCGCGCTAACGCTACCTTACACACACAGGGGACAATTTATACTTGTACCAACCCAATTAACCTACAAACCTGTATGTCGATGGAGTGTGGGGGGGGGGGGGACCGAAGATCTCGGAGAAAAGCAACGCGGGTCACGGGGAGAACGTAAAAACTCCGTACAGACAGCACCCGTAGTCGGGATCGAACCCGGGTCTCTGGCGCTGTGAGGCAGCAACTCTACCGCTGCGCCACCGTGCAATCCTGGTCTGGGCTGCGTCGACAATACGCTGCAATTTAAAAGCAACTCTTTCCAGCACTTTGACCCTTTTAACTCTCTTGATACCCACCACCCTGTGTGTGAATAGTTGCCCATCGGGCTCCTATTAAATCTTTCCCCCCTCCTCTCTCCTTAAAAAAAACCGTGCAAATTGCTTATTTTACTAAGCTTGTGCTTAATTGATGGCTTAATTGCTGTTTTAGCCAACATCAGGTAATCACTTCCAGCTGCGGTTCATTCAACTCTGGGACATTGTGCATGGCATAAATGGTGTGGAGGATGTTTAATGAATGAGCAGCAATGTTACTCAATCTGCGGAGGTATTGTTACTGTTAGGAAGTCTCGACTTAACACCTTGCTGCAGTAACCTCTTAAAGTCAAGATACGTTTGCAATGAAATGGGTCATAAGGGTTAAACATCCACGTTAAGCCCACCTGGTCAAGGATACGAACATGTGATAGACACAAAGTGCTGGAGCCCCTGTCCCACTTACGTGTCCTTGGCACGCTAATTACGCGACCTCGTGGTCCTGTTGAGGCGCGACGGTCCCGCGAAGGTGGCGCACGACTTCATGCGCCCGCACAGCCCTCTGGAGCGCGTGACGTCATTTGAAGATGGACACAAAGCTGGAGTGACTCAGCGGGACCGGCAGCATCTCTGGAGAGAAGGAATGGATGATGTTTCGGGTCGAGACTCTTCTTCAGCCTGAAAGAAGGGTCTTGACCCGAAACATCACCCATTGCTTCTCTCCAGAGATGCTGCCGGTCCCGCTGAGTTACTCCAGCATTTTGTGTCTATCTTCAATTTTCTTGGCCCCGCTCTGGGAGTAGGTGGGGGAGGATCCGGACCGCAACGGCCGTGAGCCCCAGGCCGAGCTCGGTGGTCGTTTGCCGGCTTCTGCTGCTGTTTGAGGTGAGAGGTTGCGTCGCGCCAGGGTGTTGGGCCTGTCCCACTTTGGCCGTCAGTTATGTGACAGGCCGTTGGCGTGCGAAGATTTCATTTGCTTCAAAATTTCGGAGCGCCGCGCGGAATCGCTCACAACTACATACCCCTCCGCGCTTCTCAGTGGGACCGGCCCCGCGCGGCCACACGATGCCCGTGCGCCTCAACGCGACCACGAGGTCGCGTAATTTGCGTGCCAAGGACACGTAAGGGGGACAGGCCCTTTACTCAGCGAGTCAGGCAGCACCTCTGGAGAACATGTGCAGGCGACGTTTCATCTGTTCTAGAAGCACAAAATTAGGCCATTCGGCCCATCAGGCCCAACACGCCATTCGTTCATGGCTGATCTATCATCCCCATTCTCCTGCCTTCTCCCCATAAACACCTGACACCCTTAGTAAATAAGCAAATTAGACTTGGTGCCTTTCTTCAGAGTGAAAGGCAGTGGCAGAGGGGCAGCACGGTGGCTCAGCGGTAGAGTTGCTGCCTTACAGCGCCAGAGACTCAGGTTCGATCCTGACTACGGGTGCTTATTTGTACGTCCTCCCCGTGAGTTTTCCCCGGATGCTCCGGTTTCCTCCCAAACTCCAAAGACGTACATATTTGTGGGTCAATTGGCTTCGGTAAAGATTGTAAATCGTTCCCTGGTGTAGGATAGTGCTAGTATACAGGGTGATGGCTGGTTGGCGTGGACCTGGTGGGCCAAAGGGTCTCGACCCGAAACGTCAGCCCATTCCTTCTCTCCAGAGATGCTGCCTGACCCGCTGAGTTCCTCCAGCATTTTGTGGGCCAAAGGGACTGTTTTCCGAGCTTTATCTCCAAAAGTAAAAAAAAATAAAACTAACAAGGCCAGAACAAATCAGTGGCCGGCAACAGATGACCTCAGGAACGGTGGGGTCCATAGTGGTTCATTGTTGGCTGGGGAAGATGTGCTAACAAAGAGGCGAACAGTGGAACTAGCAGGATACCGAGGGTGAGGGAGGGGGAAAACGATATTCAGGAGGTATTTGAAATTAGAGATATCATATAAACATGTGAAGTACCACCAACCAATCTTGAGAAATGCACCTCTCCACATTCAGAGGCAGTTTCTTCCCGGCTGTTATTAGGTAACTGTGGCATGGCACGGTGGTGCAGTGGTGGAGTCACTGCCTCACAGCGCCAGTGACCCGGGTTCGATCCCGACTACGGGTGCTGTCTATACGGAGATTGTACCTTCGCCCAGTGCCCCATTCTAATCCCATCACTTATGATGTTATGACCTGGGCTAGGCCAATTGACCTCAGCAAACCAATTGGGTTTTTAAACCACAATCCAACAGTGCGAATGGCATCACATAAGTTCAATACTTTGCTTCTTGTTCCACACGGACACACATGCCGCACATATGCCGAAATACCCAGACAAGTGAAGTCAAGGAAGACATCACTTGAAGCAAACATACCGAGGTCGAGTTGACTTGTAAATGTTATGTTATTAAAAAGTAATTGACTCATGCAGTTTTTCAAACATCCTTTGCTGGACGAGCACATTCCTTCTGCGTTAAATAGATATCAGTTATTCCATTATCAGTCAGGATCTGTGAAAATGTGCTATTATTGCATTTGCAGCTAATCTATCTATCTATCCATCCATCATCCATCCATCATCCATCCATCATCCATCCATTATCCATCATCCATCCATCATCCATCATCCATCATCCATCCATCATCCATCCATCCATCCATCATCCATCCATCCATCATCCATCCATCATCCATCCATCTATCCATCCATCATCCATCCATCATCCATCCATCATCATCCATCCATCATCCATCCATCCATCATCCATCATCCATCCATCATCCATCCATCATCCATCCATCATCCATCCATCATCCATCCATCCATCATCCATCCATCATCCATCCATCATCCATCCATCCATCATCCATCCATCATCCATCCATCATCCATCCATCCATCATCCATCATCCATCCATCATCCATCCATCATCCATCCATCAATCATCCATCCATCATCCATCCATCCATCATCCATCCATCATCCATCCATCATCCATCCATCCATCATCCATCCATCATCCATCCATCATCCATCCATCATCCATCCATCCATCATCCATCATCCATCCATCATCCATCCATCCATCATCCATCATCCATCATCCATCCATCATCCATCCATCATCCATCCATCATCCATCCATCATCCATCCATCATCCATCCATCATCCATCCATCCATCATCCATCCATCATCCATCCATCATCCATCCATCGTCCATCATCATCCATCCATCCATCATCCTCCATCCTCCTTCTATCCATCCATCACCAACTAGCGAGCAGCCCTGACCTCCCATCTACCTCATTGGAGACCCTTGGACTATCTTTAATTAGACTTTATCTTGCACTAAAGATGCACAGCAGGCAAGATGTTGTCAAGTTGGAAAAGGTACAGAGAAGATTTACGAGGATGTTGCCAGGACTCGAGGGTCTGAGCTTTGGATGGAAGACGATCGTCTACCAAAGCGAACCTTCTACTCCCAGCTTAAAGAAGGCAAGCGCTAAAGAGGCGGACAAAAGAAGAGATTCAAAGAAGCCTTAAAAGCCAACATGAAGAAATGTGAAATCAACATCGACAATTGGGAAACCAATGCCAAGGACAGGAAACTCTGGCGAACCATCATCGCAAGAAGGAACAGCGACCTTCGAAGCCAAGAGATGCGCAGAATTGGAAGGAAAGAGAAGAAAAGGGAAAGAGAGGCAACAACAACCAAAGCCCGGTCTGCCATCTGGAATTACCTGTCCTCAATGCTGAAGAACTTTCACAGCCAGGATTGGACTCATAAGCCACCTGAGAGTCCATGAAAACAACAGAACGTAGACCATCATCCTCGAGGGATAACTGCGACGATATATATATATATTTTTTACAGTGCATTCAGAAAGTATTCAGACCACTTTTTCCACATTTTGTTACATTACAGCCTTATTTTAAAATAGTTTAAATCATTTTTTTGTATCATCAATCTACACACAATATCCCAGAATGAAGAAGCGAAGACAGGTGTTTAGAAATTTTTGCAAAGTAATTAAAAATAAATAACTAAAATATCACATTTACATAAGTATTCAGACCCTTTACTCAGTACTTTGTTGAGGCACCTTTGGCAGCGATTACAGCCTCAAGTCTTCTTGGGTATGACGCTACAAGCTTGGCACACCTGTATTTGGGTAATTTCTCCCATTCTACACTGCTGATCCTCTCAAGCTCTGTCAGGTTGGATGGGGAATGTCGATGCACAGCTATTTTCAGGTCCCTCTAGAGATGTTCGATCGGGTTCAAGTCCGGGCTCTGGCTGGGCCACTCAAGGACATTCACAGACTTGTCACAAAGCCACTCCAGCGTTGTCTTGGCTGTGTGCTTAGGGTCGGTGTCCTGTTGGAAGGTGAACCTCCAACGTCTGAGGTCCAGAACGTGCTGGAGCAGGTTTTCGTCAAGGATCTCTCTGTACTTTGCTCCGTTCATCTTTCCCTCGATCCTGACTAGTCTCCCAGTTCCTGCCGCTGAATAACATCCCCACAGCATTATGCTGCCACCACCATGCTTCACCATAGGTATGGTATTGGCCAGGTGATGAGTGGTGCCTGGTTTCCTCCAGACGTGATGCTTGGCATTCAGGCCAAAGAGCTCAATCTTGGTTTCATCAGACCAGAGAATCTCCTTTAGGTGCCTTTTGGCAAACTCCAAGCGGGCTGTCATGTGCCTTTAACTGAGGAGTGGCTTCCGTCTGGCCACTCTACCATAAAGGCCTGATTGGTGGAGTGCTGCAGATATAGTTATCCTTCTGGAAGGTTCTCCCATCTCCACAGAGGAACTCTGAAGCTCTGTCAGAGTGACCATCAGGTTCTTGGTCACCTCCCTGACTAAGAACCTTCTCCCCTGATTGCTCAGTTTGGCCGGGCGGCCAGCTCTATGAAGAGTCCTGGTGGTTCCAAAGTTCTTCCACTTAAGAATGACGGAGGCCACTGTGCTCTTCGGGACCTGCAATGCTGCAGAAATTGTTTTATACCCTTCCCCAGATCTGTGTCTCAACACAATCCTGTCTCGGAGGTCTGCGGACAATTCCTTCGTCTTTATGGCTTAGTTTTTGCTCTGACATGCACTGTCAACTGTGGGACCTTATATAGATAGGTGTGTGCCTTTCCAAATCATGTCCAATCAATTTAATTTACCACTGCTGGACTCCAATCAAGTTGTAGAAACATCTCAAGGATAATCAATAAAAACAGGATGAACCGAAGCTCAATTTTGAGTGTCATAGTAAAGGGTCTGAATACTTATGTAAATGTGATATTTCAGTTATTTCTTTTTAATTACTTTGCAAAAATTTCTAAACACCTGTTTTCGTTTCTTCATTCTTGGGTATTGTGTGTAGATTGATCATTTAAAAAAAAGCATTTAATCCATTTTAAAATTAGGCTGTAACGTAACAAAATATGGAAAAAGTGAAGGGGTCCGAATACTTTCTGAATACACTGTATATTAAAAAAGTTTATATATAAACTTTATATATAAAGTCCATTAAAAAATAATATAACTGAATGATTTTACAAATATATATGTATAATATATATATATATGTTTATTTATGTATATATACATGTGTGTGTGTTTATATATGCAATATGGAAGATAGACACAAAAAGCTGGAACAGGCAGCATCTCTGGAGAGAAGGAATGGGTGACGTTTCGGATCGTGACCCTTCTTCAGACTTAAGGTTAATTCCTGGGATGGCGGGACTGTCATATGCTGAGAGAATGGAGCGGCTGGGCTTGTACACTCTGGAGTTTCGAAGGATGAGAGGGAATCTTATTGAAACATATAAGATTATTAAAGGTTTGGACACGCTAGAGGCAGGAAACATGTTCCCGATGTTGGGGGAGTCCAGAACCAGGGGCCGCAGTTTAAGAATAAGGGGTAAGCCATTTAGAACGGAGACGAGGAAACACTTTTTCACCCAGAGAGTGGTGAGTCTGTGGAATTCTCTGCCTCAGAGGGTGGTGGAGGCAGGTTCTCTGGATACTTTCAAGAGAGAGCTAGATAGGGCTCTTAAAGATAGCAGGGGATGTGGGGAGAAGGCAGGAACGGGGTACTGATTGAGGATGATCAGCCATGATCACATTGAATGGCGGTGCTGGCTCGAAGGGCCGAATGGCCAATTGTGTATTGTCTATTGAGATGCTGCCTGTCCCGCTGAGTTACTCCAGATTTTTGTTTGTGTCTGTCTCTAATGTAAACCAGCATCTGTAGTTCCTTTTCTCTCTCACACACACGCGTACACGCACACACGCACGCACACACGGACACACACACGTGTTATGAGTGTACTATGTTTACATATCTGCTGTCTGTCCCGCTGAGTTACTCCAGCATTTTGTTTACATATCTGCTGTCTGTCCCGCTGAGTTACTCCAGCATTTTGTGTCTATCTTCGGTTTAAACTGCGGTGCTTCTAACTACGGCGCGGCAGGGACTTTAGATCTTCGACCGCCGGCCTGCGGCCTACACCATCTTGAAGCCTCGGTCTCCGGTGGGGAAGCACCGATTGGGGACTTACCTTGTCTGTACATCTGGCCGCCCGCAGCGGTGACTGCGGAGGTTTGTGCTCCCGACCACGGGGGAAAATGACCAAACATTGTGCCTTCCACCACAGTGATGAATGCTGGGGTGGATGTTTGTGTTCAATTTTATCGTGTATTGTGTGTTCTTTTTCATTGTATCGCTGCTGACAAATTCATTTCACTGCACTTTATGTGCAAGTGACGAATAAAACGGACTTGACTTGATTTGAAACCAGCATCTGCAGTTCCTTCCTGCACATGTTTACATGTCTGTTGTGCTGCTGCAAGTGAGAATGTCATTGTTCCATTTCATGGGCATATGACAATAAAACACTCTTGAATCTTGCAGGTAATAGCCCTGTCCCACGGTACGAGTTCGTTCCAAGAGCTCTCCCGAGTTTAAAAATAATCAAACTCATGGTACGCACGGAGAATGAACGTAGCGGGTACGTCGGAGCTCGGGGACGTCTCTTAGCGGCTCGTAACGCTAACGGCAGGTACTCGGGAAGACTCGCTAACGGCAGGTAAGCACGGGAAGACTCGTGAAGATTTTTCAACATGTTGAAAAATGTCCACGAGAGCCCAAGAGTACCGACGAGCGGCCATTACCGTAAATCTCCGAGTTCAAATCAGGGCAAACTCGGGAGAGCTCTTGGAATGAACTCGTACCGTGGGACAGGGGTTTTAGACACATCAGCTCACATTCATGTTCCCATATCCCACTGCCACGATGCCTTTGCCATATCCCCCCAGGGCCTATAGCTGCCCTGATCCTTGTTGATCCAACCAATATCTTTCATATTCCCCTTTATTCCTCTCCAGTGAAATGACTCAATCTTGCTTACGGGTGCCCTTAGCTGCAAAGGGTAAAGAAACTCCACGAATCTGCAATCGACCATGCGATTTAATATTTCATATCCTTCTCAGACCTGGATTATCCCAGGGAATCCTGCAGGATATTGTTAATTTCCAGTGGAAAATTCCCATTGTGAAGAAAAAGAGCCGTGAAGTTCTTAGAGTCACGCAGAGACCAACTTTCCCACGCTAACTAACATGCCCCATACACTAGTCCCATCTGCCTGCATTTGGCCGATATCCCTCTAAACTTGTCAATAGACAATAGACAATCGACGCAGGAGTAGTCCTTTCTATGGCATTGAAATTTGACAAACAAGTCAATGCCGTGGTAAAAGCTAGCTTCTTCCAGCTTCGGACGATAGCTAAAATAAAACAATTCCTCCACTTTGATGACCTCGAAAAGATCATCCACACATTTATCTCCTCCCGCCTAGATTACTGCAACTCTCTCTACACTGGCATCAGCCAATTTTCCCTGTCCCGCCTGCAACTGGTCCAAAACGCCGCAGCGAGACTCCTGATGGGCACCCGAAAAAGGGACCACGTCACCCCGATCCTGGCCTCTCTCCATTGGCTCCCTGTGCGGTTCCGTATACAGACTAAAATCTTATTTATACTTCCAAGCTTTTCCTGACGTCCACTGAGCGAGGGCTATATGTATATATGTATGTAGTTTGTTTGTTTATACTATTCTTATAACAAATGTAAAGCACCTTTGGCCAACGAGAGTTGTTTTTTAAATGTGCTATATAAATAAATGTGACTTGACTTGACTTGACTTTCGACCCTTCGAGCCAGCACCGCCACTCACTGTGATCCTGGCTGATCATCCCCAATCAGTACCCCATTCCTGCCTTCTCCCCATATCCCCCGAGTCCGCTATCTTTAAGAGCCCTATTTAGCTCTCTCTTGAAAGCATCCAGAGAATCGGCCTCCACCGCCTTCTGAGGCAGAGAATTCTACAGATTTCTATCCATTCTCTCTATTCCCTAATCATGTATCTGTACACTGTGAATGGCTTGATTGTTACCATGTATTGTCTTTCCACTGACTGGATAGCACACAACTAAAGCTTTTCACTGTACCTCGGTACACATGACAATAAACTAGTAGGTAGGCCCCCTCGGTCATGACTGACCATGGGTGATGCATCCTAGTTTGTCGGATGCAAGCCTGGGCGATGTCATATGGAGGACAGGCTGTTGCCCATGCAGCACGTCCGCCCTCTCCACGTCGCTGATCGATCGATCTAAAGGAACAGCAGGGCCGTTACAGTTTGGCACCAGCGCCGTCGCTTGAGCTGCCAGAGCGAGGTTGTAGACAACGACGAACTGCCTTAGGGGATCCGACTCCGGATTTTTCTTGAGGTTTACTCCTGGAGCCTTTTCCATGACTTGATATGGCCACAAGGCAGCAAAGGTACAGTTTTGGTCTCCTAATGTGAGGAAGGACATTCTTGCCATAGAGGGAGTACAGAGAAGGTTCACCAGACTGATTCCTGGGATGTCCGGACTTTCATATGAAGAAAGACTGGATAGACTCGGCTTGTACTCGCTAGAATTTAGAAGATTGAGGGGAGGGATCTTACTGAAACTTACAAAATTCTTAAGGCTAGATGCAGGAAGATTGTTCCCGATGTTGGGGAAAGTCCAGAACAAGAGGTCACAGTTTAAGGATAAGGGGGAAATCTTTTAGGACCGTGATGAGAAAAACATTTTTCACACAGAGAGTGGTGAATCTGTGGAATTCTCTGCCACAGAAGGTAGTTGTGGCTGGTTCATTGGCTATATTTAAGAGGGAGTTAGATGTGGCCCTTGTGGCAAAAGGGATGGAGAGAAGGCAGGTACAGGATACTGAGTTGGATGATCAGCCATGATCACATTGAATGGCGGTGCAGGCTCGAAGGGCCGAATGGCCTACTCCTGCACCTATTGTCTATGTTTCTATGTTTCTAAGGTTTAAAATCAGAGTTTTCCCTCTCCTAGATGGAACGCCTTCCCAGGCTGACGAGTCCCATCTGCCCGAGATTGGTGGGGGCGGGAGCGTCTACCTTCCCGTGCAGGTCTATAGCACCTGCCCACTGCCCAAATAAACTAGACTGAACTGATCTACATTGGTAGACGTGACGATAATAACCCGAAAGTGAAACTCAGAGCCACAATTGATGATATTTATTTCTCATGTTTATTTAGCTGCTTTATTCATCTTAACCTCCCACAGGGGCCGGTTTTGAGCCACATTTGCCAATCTTGGCCTTGGGTTCGTGGTAACAGGATAAAGACAAAAGGATCATTCCTGCTTCAGGGGCCCATAAACGCGATCAATATCTTTGCAACAAGCTATTAAGCTGAGGTCATTGGGTTGGAAAACTGTTCAAGTCACTCTTTCAGAAAAGAAAACAAAGGAACGGTGGTGCAGCGGTAGAGTTGCTGCCTCACAGCGCCAGAGACCCGGGTTCGATCCTGACTACGGGTGCTGTCTGTACGGAGTTTGCACGTTCTAACTGTGATCGTGTGGGTTTTCTCCAGAGACATGGTCACCATATTATAGACAATAGACAATAGACAATAGGTGCAGCAGTAGGCCATTCGGCCCTTCGAGCCAGTACCGCCATTCAATGTGTTCATGTCTGATCATCCACAATCAGTACCACGTTCCTGCCTTCTCCCCATATTAACTCCCCACTGACTCCGCTATCTTTAAGAGCCCTATCTAGCTCTCTCTTGAAAGTATCCAGAGAACCCGCCTCCACCGCCCTCTGAGGCAGAGAATTCCACAGACTCACAACTGTCTGTTTCCTCGTCTCCGTTCTAAATGGCTTACCCCTTATTCCTAAACTGTGGCCCCTGGTTCTGGACTCCCCCAACATCGGGAACATGTTTCCTGCCTCTAGCGTGTCCAAACCCTTAATAATCTAAAATGTTTCAATTAGATACCCTCTCATCCTTCTAAATTCCAGAGAATACAAGCCCAGCCGCTCCATTCTCTCAGCATATGACAGTCCTGCCATCCCGGGAATTAACCTTGTAAACCTACGCTGCACTCCCTCAATAGCAAGAATGTCCTTCCACAAATTAGGGGACCTAAACTGCACACAGTACTCCAGGTGTGGTCTCACTAGGGCCCTGTACACCTGCAGAAGGACCTCTTGCTCCTACGTTGCTCCTTCTGTCGTAACTACCCATTCTTCTCGAAAGATCAACTTCTACAAAGAAGCCCTTTTTGTTTTTAAAGCCATGAATTCCATGCAGAGCACAGCAGTTGCATGCCACAACCTATTCTGTTCCCTGTCTCTCAATCACCTGCACTTTAATAACACACCGTGATAAATGACAACTCTTCAACAAGAAACAAGCTTGGACAACTGTGAATAATCCCCGTAACATTAAATGCCATGTAGCTAGATCGGCCCCCTGGGCAGTCTCTGGGTTTTGAATCAGGTCCAGAAAAAAAAGCCTTGAACCTTTTCCACATCTCAGTTACGGATTCACAGAGTGATACAGAGTGGAAACATCGGGCCAACTTGTCCACGCTGACCAACATGCCCCATCTACACTAGATTAGTTTATTGTCACTGGTGCCGATGTTTAGCGAAAAGATTGTTGTTGCGTGCTATCCAGTCAGCGGAAAGACTTGTTTACAAAGATAGCGGAGTCAGGGGATATGGGGAGAAGGCAGGAACGGGGTACTGATTGTGGATGATCAGCCATGATCACATTGAATGGCGGTGCTGGCTCGAAGGGCGAAATGGCCTACTCCAGCACCTATTGTCTATTGTCCAAATATTTCTATATATCAGGGCAAAATATTAGGGCATTCGACAATAATCCCCAAATATCGTTCACCAACACATTCAACCTCGTCCATACTTTGACAGTTAGGCACCTGTCAAAGTGAAGCCACTGTAAAGCCACTGTCGGTCGGAATGTCTGTTTTTATTCTATTGTAAATTTTAGGCCTACTTTCTGTTTTTAGACATGGTAATTTTAATTTCGTTTTAAAGCTCTATGTATTTACCCTTTTTTACTAACTATACTGAATGGAAACTGATCGAGCAATGTTTTTTCGTTTCCTCTGTGTATGCAAGTACTTAGTGAAAATGATATTAAAGAAATACTGAATACTGAATAAACTAAAACTGAAACTGAACAGTTTCCGCGCCGTAACTCTAAACTAAACTCTAAACACTTGTCTCTTTTTTTTAAATAAACAAGCATGCATCGTTCACAGATGCTGACTGACCTACTGAGAAACCCAGTACAGTTTAGTTTATTGTCACATGTACCGAGGTACAATGAAAAGCTTTTGTTACGTGCTAACCAGTCAGCAGAAAGACAATACATGATTACAATCGAGTCGTGTACAGTGTATAGATACATGATAAGAGAATGACATTTAGTACAAGGTAAAGCCAGCAGAGTCTGATCAAGGATAGTCCTTGGATATCAAGGATAGAACCTAGCATTTTCCGTTTATGTAATAGGGTATTTTCCCCAGTTCCCATTTTAAGCCAATCAACGCCTCTTAATCAATAAATTATTAAAAGTCATGCAAACTATTTTTCTTGCTTCATTGCTTCTGGTTTGCCTCATAAGTGATGGGAGCAGAATTAGGCCATTCGGCTCATCAAGTCTACTCCGCCATTCAATCATGGCTGATCAATCTCTCCCTCCTAACCCCATTCTCCTGCCTTCTCCCCATAACTTCTGACACTTGTACTAATCAAAAATTTAGCTACCTCTGCCTTAAAAATATCCACTGACTTGGCCTCCACAGCCTTCTGTGACAATGAGTTCCACAGATTCACCACCCTCTGACTAAAGAAATTCCTCCTCATGTCCTTCCTAAAAAAACGTCCTTTAATTCTGAGGCTGTGACCTCTGGTCCTAGACTCTCCCACTAGTGGAAACATCCTCTCCACATCCACTCTATCCAGGCCTTTCACTATTGGGTAAAGCCCCTGCCCATTGTACAAGGTAATTCAAGAGTTCTCCCGAGTTTTCCCCTGATTCGAACTCGGAGAATGTCCGTAGCGGGTCCGTAGGAGTTCGTGGATGTCCCGTAGCGGCTCGTAATGCTAACGGTCGGTACTCGGGACATCCGGTAAACTCGTGACGTTTTATCATCCCTGCAAAAAAAATTTCCACGAGTAAAAAAATACTCGTGATGAAAAAAATGGTTACTTTTTATACCTACCTACGTTAGCATTACGAGCCGCTACGAGACATCCACAAACTCCTACGGACCCGCTACGGACATTCTCCGTGTTCGAATCAGGGGAAAACTCGGGAGAACTCGTGAATTACCTCGTACAGTGGGACAGGGGCTTAAAAACTTTCAATGAAGTCTCCCCCCCTCCCCTCCCCCTCATCCTTCTAAACTCCAGCGAGTACAGGCCCAGTACCGTCAAACGCTCATCATATGATAAGATGACACTTGAGCCAACACACACCGCAAGCTCTTCACATGATAAAGGAGGTGTCTAAACATGTGCGGTGCAATTAATGACAACGTATTAATTTAAGGGGGAGAGCAGCAAGGCAAGAGGCAGGGAGCAAGATGAACAGAGAGCTGTACAAACAACACCTGAACAAGTGTTTAAACTATCATTTATGCTGGTCTCATTATGGACTGAGTCCAAGGCACAAAGCCGCGAGATGGAAAATGGAAAGTGTGTTAACTGCAATGGTGAAATATTTATTTGGTTTCATAACAAACGTCAGCAATGGTGAAGTACTTGAGAAAGGTTAATTACGGATAGAAAGGAATTTCAGAATAAGGAGTCGGCTATTTAGGACTGAGATGAGGATAAATAAAAGGTAGACAAAATTGCTGGAGAAACTCAGCGAGTGCAGCAGCATCTATGGAGCGAAGGAAATAGGTCGAAACCCTTCTTCAGACCCGAAACTCAGGTTTCGGCCCGAAACGTTGACTATTTCCTTCGCTCCATAGATGCTGCTGCACCCGCTGAGTTTCTCCAGCATTTTTGTCTACCTTCGATTCTCCAGCATCTGCAGTTCCTTCTTGAACATGATAAATAAAAGGACTGGACAAGCTAGATGCAGGAAAAATGGTCCCAATGTTGGGCGAGTCCAGAACCAGGGGCCACAGTCTTAGAATAAAGGGGAGGCCATTTAAGACTGAGGTGAGAAAAAAAGTTTTCACCCAAAGAGTTGTGAATTTGTGGAATTCCCTGCCACAGAGGGCAGTGGAGGCCAAATCACTGAATGGATTTAAGGGAGAGTTAGATAGAGCTCTAGGGGCTAGTGGAGTCAAGGGACATGGGGAGAAGGCAGGCACGGGTTATTGATTGGGGACAATCAGCCATGATCACAATGAATGGCAGTGCTGGCTCGAAGGGCCAAATGGCCTCCTCCTGCGCCTATTTTCTATGTTTCTATGTTATTATGTTTTCACCCAGAGAGTTGTGAATCTGTGGAATTCTCTACCACAGAAGGCAGTGGAGGCCAATTCACTGGATGTATTCAAGAGAGAGTTAGATTTAGCTCTTAGGGCTAACGGAATCCAGGGATTTGGGGAGAAAGCAGGAATGGGGTACTGATTTTGGATGATCATCCGTGATCTTATTGAATGGCGGTGCAGGCTTGAAAGGCACTGCAGATGCTGGTTTAAACCAAAGAGAGACACAAAACGCTGGAGCCACTCAGCGGGACAGGCAGCATCTCTGGAGAGAACGAATGGGTGACGATTCGGGTCGAGACCCTTCTTCAGACCCTTCAGACTCTTCTTGGAGAGTATCTGTCACACTATAGGGACACAGTTTGATTAGTGCGGGTGTCAGGGGTTGATGGGGAGAAGGCAGGGGAATGGGGTTGAGAGGAAGAGATAGATCAGCCATGATTGAATGGCGGGATAGACTTGATGGGCCGAACGGCACATTTCTCCCCCTAGATCTTCTGAATAAAAAAGTACTGGAGGAAGTCAATGCGTTTGGCAGCATTGGTGAAAAAAATGGACTGTTGAAGTTTCAGATCGGGACCTTCCCCCTTAACCTTCAAACCTTCTGAAGATGCATCCCAACCCGAAACATGTCCGTCCATCCCTCCACAGATTTAGTTCAATTTAGTTTATTTGCACCTCCTCCAACTTCACCGGCACTGGGCCTGTACTCACTGGAGTTTAGAAGGATGAGGGGACACCTCATTGGAACGTACCCGAATAGTGAAAGGCTTGCATAGAGTGGATGTGGAGATGTTTCCACTAGTGGGAGAGACTAGGACCAGAGGTCACAGCCTCAGAATTAAAGGACGTTCTTTTAGGAAGGAGATGAGAGATTTCTTTAGTCAGACGGTGGTGAATCTGTGGAATTCATTGTCACAGGAGGCTGTGGAGGCCAAGTCAATGGATATTTTTAATGCGGAGATAGATAGGTTATTGATTAGTACGGGTGTCAGGGGTTACGGGGAGAAGGCAGGAGAATGGGTTTGAGGGGGAGAGATGGATCAGCCATGATTGGATGGCGGAGTAGACTTGATGGGCCGAATGGCCTAATCCTTATGAACTTATGACCTTATATATCGGCGAGACCAAGTGCAGGCTGGGAGACAGAACACCTTCGCTCAGTCCGCCTAGACCTACCTGATCTCCCGGTTGCTAAACACTTTAAACTCCCCCTCCCATTCCCACACTGACCTTTCTGTCCTGGGCCTCCTCCATTGTCAGAGTGAGGCCCAGCGCAAATTGGAGGAACAGCACCTCATATTCCGCTTGGGCAGCTTACACCCCAACGGTATGAACATTGATTTCTCTAACTTCAAGTAAACCTTGCTTTCCCTCTCTCTCTGTCCCTCCCCCACCCTAGTTGTTGTGCTAGTTTCACTGTCGTCCTTCTGAGTTTCACTGTTTGTATCATAATAAACAATAGACAATAGACAATAGGTGCAGGAGTAGGCCATTCAGCCCTTCGAGCCAGCACCGCCATTCAATGTGATCATGGCTGATCATCCCCAATCAGTACCCCGGTAGGTTCTCTAGGGCTATTTTTAAGAGCCCTATCTAGCTCTCTCTGGAAAGCATCCAGAGAACCTGCCTACACCGCCCTCTGAGGCAGAGAATTCCACACTCACAACTCTCTGTGAGAAAAAGTGTTTCCTGTTGGGATATGACCTATCCCACAGCCAACAATGGACCATTGTGGGCTCCACCTTTCCTTGGTCATCGTTACTTTTTGCATTTCTTTCATCCATTTGTTCTACATATGACTAGAAGGGCCGAGATGGCCTGTTTCCGTGCTGTAATTGTTATATGGTTATATGGTTATATGGTTATATACATCGCTCCACATCATTGTCTCATTTCCCTGTTCCCCTGACTCTCAGTCTTAAAAAACATCTCAACCCGAAACATCTCCTATTCCTTTTCTCGGGAGATGCTGTCAGACCCGCTGAGTTACTCCGACTTTTTGTGTCTATTAGTTTAGTTTAGTTTAGTTTAGAGATACAGCGTGGAAACAGGCCCATCGTCTATGTAGTGTGGGAGAAAGCATAGAAACACATGGAAAAATAGGTGCAGGAGTAGGCCATTCGGCCCTTCGAGATGGCACCGCCGTTCAATATGATCATGGCTGATCATCTAAAATCAATACCAGGTTCCTGCTTTCTCCTCATATCCCTTGATTCCTTTAGCACGAAGAGCTAAATCTAACCCTCTCTTGAAAACATCTAGTGAATTGGCCTCCACTGCCTCCTGTGGCAGAGAACTCCACAGATTCACAACTCTCTGGGTGAAGAAGTTTTTCATCATCACAGTCCTAAATGGCCAACCCCTTATTCTTAAACTGTGACCCCTGGTTCTGGACGCCCCCAACATGGGGAACATTTTTCCTGCATCTACCCTGTCCAATCCTTAAAGAATTTAATGTTTCTATTAGATATCCTCTCATCCTAAATTCCAGTGAATATAAGCCCAGCCGACCCATCCTTTCATCAAATGACAGTCCCGCCATCCCGGGAATTAACCTGGTGAACCTACCCTGCACTCCCTCAATAGCAAAAATGTCCTTCCTCAAATTAGGAGACCAAAATTGCACACAATACTCCAGGTGCGGTCTCACCAGGGCCCCGTACAACTGCAGTAGGTCCTCCTTGCTCCTAAACTCGAAACCTCTCACAATGAAGGCCAACATGCATTTAGATTTCTTCACTGGCTGCTGTACCTGCATGTTTACTTTCAGTGACTGATGTACAAGCACACCCAGGTCTCATTGCGCCTCCCCTTTTCCTAATCTGACACCATTCAGCTACTCCGCCGACCCTCGCCTCTCCACCGCCCACCAGCCGGCCACGGGGGTCGTCTTACTTGAGTCCCAGGCTCAGCACTGGGCCCACAGCCCCCATGATGCAGACTCGAACAGCACGGGGCCTGACTGTGCTGGGTCTTACTGCTCCCCCCCCCCATCCTACAGGGTACATCAGTGGGGGTTTCATTGGTTCTTCCCCTTCCCCTTTTAGCCAGGTGACCCCAGCTACTCCCAGCCCACATAATAGTCCTCATACCCCCCTCTCTTCTCTGAACTCCCACCATCCCCCCCACCAGACATGGCCTCGGCCTCCATCTACCCCCCCCATCCCCCTCACCTTCTCCGACCCCAACCCCTACCGTTTGCCGTATATTCACCATCCCCCCTGACCTCCCCCTTTGGATACGGAATGGTCTGTCCTCAGCAGAGGCCTCACCTATGTTCCCCTCCGTCCCCACCTCAACGAGTTCCGGGTCCGTCATGATGTGGAGCTCTTCTTCTGTCACCTCTGCCTCCGGGCCTTTTTCTATGGGAGGGAGTCGTCACCACCCAGTGATGACCCCCTTCTCCCGTCTCCAATGGACCCCCTCCTCTTGGACTCCCCGGGATGGCCATCCACATTCTTTAGGCCTTTTCATTTCCAACTGCTGGCCGGACATCAAACGCCTCAACTTTTCCACTCCCCTTACTAACTCTAACCTCTCCCCCCCCCCCCTCCCCCCCTCCCCCCGCCAAGGACAAGGGAGATGTTGTGTTGGTCTGGCACGCTGACCTCTACTGGACTGAGGCCAGGCGACATCTCTCAGACACCTCCTCCTACTTATCCTTGAACCATGACCCCACAGACGAGCACCAGGCCTTAATCTCAAACATCATTACTGATTTAATCACTCCTGGCTCTCTGCCCTCTCAAGCCTCCAACCTCATCATTCCTCAGCCCCGCACAGCCCGATTTTACCTTCTCCCCAAAATCCACAAACAGAACTGTCCTGGCAGACCCATTGTTTCTGCTTGTTCATGTGCCGCCAAATTAATTTCCGCATACCTTGACTCCATCCTATGGAGTCGAGGTTAAATCCCTGGTTATATCACTCCCTACCTATGTTCAAGACACCTCACACTCTCTTCGTCTACTCCATGGCATCCGTTTTCCATCTTCACCATGGATGTCCAGTCACTCTACACCTCCGTCCCTCACCAGGAGGGTCTCAAAGCCCTCAGTTTGTTCCTCGATCGGAGAACCAACCAATCCCCGTGGACAAATACTCTCCTCGGCTTAGCGGAGCTGGTCCTTACCCTCAACAACTTCTCCTTCGACTCCTCCCATTTCATCCAAGTCCAAGGCGTAGCTATGGGAACTCACATGGGCCCTAGCTATGCCTGCCTCTTTGTAGGGTACGTCAAACAATCCCTGTTCCAGTACACTGGCCCTATCCCCGAACTCTACCTCCTCTACATTGACGATTGCATTGGTGCCACCCACCTCCTGCACCGATGCGCAACTCACTGACTTCATCAACTTGACTAACTTCCATCCGGCACTCAAATACACTTGGACCATCTCCGACATCTCCCTACCGTTTCTAGATCTCACTGTCTCCATCACAGGAAACAGACTATTGACCAGCATCTACTCCAAACATGCTGACTCCCATAGCTATCTTGACTACACTTCTCCCCACCCTGCTTCGTGTAAGGACTCTATCCCCTACTCCCAATTCCTCCGTCTACGCCGCATCTGCGCCCAGGATGAGGTGTTCCTTATCAGGGCATCGGAGATGTCCTCATTCTTTAGGAAATGGGGGTTCCTCTCTTCCATTATAGATGAGGCTCTCACTAGGGTCTCCTCGATATCCCCCAGCTCCGCTCTTGCTCCCCCCCCTTCCCATTCGTAAAAGGACAGAGTCCCCTTTGTCCTCACCTTCCACCCCATCAGCCGTCGCATACAGCTTATAATTTTCGCCACCTCCAACAGGATCCCACCACTGGCCACATCTTCCCATCTCCACCCCTTTCTGCTCTCCGCCGAGACCGTTCTCTCCGAAACATCCTGGTCAACTTGTCCCTTCCCACCCAAACCACCCCCTCCCCAGGTACTTTCCCCAGCAACCACAGGAGATGCAACGCCTATCCCTTTACCTCCCCCCCCCGACTTCATCCAAGGAACCCAAACAGTCGTTCCAGGTGAGGCAGAGGTTCACTTGCACCTCTTCCAACCTCATCTACTGTATCTGCTGTTCCAGGTGTCAACTTCTCTACATCGGCGAGACCAAGCGCAGGCTCGGTGATCATTTCGCAGAACACCTCTGCTCAGTCCGTCTTAACCTACCTGATCTCCCAGTGGCCCAGCACTTCAACTCCCCCTCTCATTCCCAATCCAACCTTTCTGTCCTGGGCCTCCTCCATTGTCAGAGTGAGGCCCACCGTAAATTGGAGGAACAGCACCTCATATTTCGCTTGGGCAGTTTACACACCAGCGGTAAGAACATTGACTTCCCAGTTCTCCCCCTAGTCTTACTGTCTCCGACTACATTCTATCTTTGTCCCGCCCACTCCCCTGAAATCAGTCTGAAGAAGGGTCTCGACCCAAAACATCACCCATTCCTTCTCTCCAGAGATGCTGCCTGTCCCGCATGTTACTCCAGCATTTTGTGTCTACCTACCATTCAGATAATAATCTCTCTTTCCTGTTCTTGCCACCAAAGTGGATAACCTCACATTTATCCACATTATACAGCATCTGCCGTGCATCTGCCCACTCACCCAACCTATCCAAGTCACCCTGCAGCCTCATAGCATCCTCCTCACAGCTCACACTGCCCCCCAGCTTTGTGTCATCTGCAAACTTGGAGATGTCACATATAATTCCCTCGTCTAAATCGTTAATATAGATTGTAAATAACTGGGGTCCCAGTACCAAGCCTTGCGGCACCCCACTCGTCACTGCCCTGCCATTCTGAAAAGGACCCGTTAATTCCTACTCTTAGCTTCCTGTCTGCCAACCAGTTCTCTATCCATGTCAATACCCTACCCCCAATACCATGTGCTCTCATTTTGCACACTAATCTCTTGTGTGGGACCTTGTCAAAGGCTTTTTGAAAATCTAGATACACCACATCCACTGGCTCTCACTTATCCATTCTACTTGTTACATCCTCAAAAAATTCAAGAAGATTAGTCAAGCATGATTTCCCCTTCATAAATCCATGCTGACTTTGGCCGATCCTGTCTGCTTTCCAAATGCGCTGTTATAACATCTTTAACAATCGACTCCAGCATCTTCCCCACTACCGATGTAAGGCTAACTGGTCTATAATTCCCCGTGTCTTGGAGATAAAGATTCCCCGTTTCTCCGATGATCTCGGAGAAAACCCACGCGGGTCGCGGGGAGAACGTACAAACTCCGTAGAGACAGCAAGCTGTAGTCAGGATGGAACCCGGGTCTCTGGCACTGTAAGGCACCATGCCACACAATGATGTTACTCAAACAAATCCTTCCTTTAACTGTGTTCTTCTTAATCTCCTCTCAGTCTATCTTTGATCGGACTTTACTGGACTTTATCTTGCATCAAATGTTGAAACATTGTGGAAACTGGCCTCTCAGCCCACTGAATGGAAGTGATCTCTGACCAGTATTGTTGACATACCTAGTTTTAAGTTGTCCTTGAAGGTAGAGTCGCAGGTAGATAAGGTGGTCAAAAAAGGCTTTTGGCACATTGGCCTTCATCACTCAGACTATTGAGTAAAGTTGGGAGGTCATGTTGCAGTTGTATAACACATTGGTGAGGCTGCATTTGGAGCATTGTGTTCAGTTCTGGCCACCATGTTATAGGGAAGGTGTTGTCAAGCTGGAAAGGGTTCAGAGAAGATTTACAAGGATGTTGCCAGGACTAGAGGGTCTGAGTTGTAGGGAGGGGTTGAGTAGGCTGGGACTCTATTCCCTAGAGTGAAGGAGGATGAGGGATGAGGGTTGCCCGGTGGGGTATCGCCTCAGCGCAGAGGGAGAAGAGATTAGATTAGATTAGATATAATTTATTGCCACACAGCCAGGCTGGTGGAAATTTGGGTTGTCTGCAGCGATACAATAATAAAGAACACACAACCACAATAAAACTGTAACACAAACATCCACCACAGCATTCATCACTGTGGTGGAAGGCACAAAATTTGGCCAGTCCTCCTCCATTTCCCCCCTGTGGTCAGGACCAGAGTCCAGAGTCAGTCCAGGATCGGCTCTTCCTCACCGGCTCTTCCTCACCGGAGAGGAGGGAAGAGACTGCAGACCTAAGACTTTTGCCTCCATCACAGTGAGGAGATGTGGGGTGGACTCACTGTGGTGGATGTTAATATGTGTTTATTGTTGTTTTTATTGTATTGTATGTATGACTGCTGCAATTTCGTTCAGACTTCGGTCTGAATGACAATAAAGGCTATCTATCTATCTATCTATCTATCTATCTATCTATCTATCTATCTATCTATCTATCTATCTATCTATCTATCTATCTATCTATCTATCTATCTATCTATCTATCTATCTATCTATCTATCTATCTATCTATCTATCTATCTATCTATCTATCTATCTATCTATCTTATAGAGGAGTGCAAAATCATGAGAGGAATAGGTTGGGTAGATGCACAGAGTCTCTTGCCCAGAGTAGGCGAATCGAGGACCAGAGGACATAGGTTTAAGGTGAAGGGGAAAAGATTTAATAGGAATCTGAGGGGTATGTTTTTCACACAAATGGTGGTGGGTGTATGGAACGAGCTGCCGGAAGGGGTAGTTGAGGCTGGGACTATCCCAACATTTAGGAAACAGTTAGACAGGTACATGGATAGGACAGGTTTGGAGGGATACGGGCCAAACGCGGGCAGATGGGACTAGTGTAGCTTGGACATGTTGGCCGGTATGGGCAATTTGGGCCGAAGGGCCTGTTTCCACGCTGTATCACTCTGGCACTTTCTCATCACACCAGAGGCAATTTACAGAAGCCAATTAACCTACAAACCCACACGTCTTTGGGATGTGGGAGGAAACCGGAGCACCCGGAGAAAACCCAGGTGGTCACGGGGAGAACGTGCGAACTCCACACACAAACTGCACCTGGGGTCAGGATCGAACCCGGGTATCTGGCACTGTGAGGTCATAGGTCATAAGTGAAAAGAATCAAGAACCAGAGGACATTGGTTCAAGTTGAAAGGGTTAAGTGTCAAGGGTGTTGTATGGTCTTCACTGACCTTATGACCTAAGGTCAAAAGGTCATAAGGTCATAAGGTCATAAGTAATAGGAGCCGAATTAGGCCATTCGGCCCATCAAGTCTAATTGGTACAGTGAGATTTGAGTTACCCTAAAAAGTACACAATACATGATAGGGTTTAACATAAACATCCCACACAGCAGAATCGAAGTTCTCACTGTGAGGGAAGGCAATATATGTTATAAGATCATAAGGAATAGGAGCAGGATTAGGTCAAGGTAGACAAAAGTGCTGGAGAAACTCAGCGGGTGAGGCAGCATCTATGGAGCGAAGGAAATAGGCAACGTTTCGGGCCGAAACCCTTCTTCAGGATTAGGCCATTCGGCCCATCAAGTCTACTCCGCCATTCAACGGTGGCTGATCTATCTCTCCCTCCTAACCCCATTCTCCTGCCTTCTCCCCGTAACCCCTGGCACCCACACTAATCGAGTGCCGAGGCAGCTGCTCTACCCGCCGCGCCCTTTTCGCGAAAAGAAAAGCCTCGGGTTTATTTCCCAGAACTGACAACATGTTGAGGAGTTTGTTTTATAAATATCTGTATCATGTTCTGCTCAGCTGGAAGGCGGATTAAAGGACGAGGAGAGATGATGAAAATGCCCCTCTGTTTCGGACAACCAAACACAACCCCTGCATTTCTTTGAACATTAATGATTGCTGCGGAGATGATGTATTCTGATGACTCCCACAGCCAGCGCTGCCAAAATAACTATCCCTGGATCACAACTGTGCTTGGGTCAACAATTCTAATCTGAAGAAAAACAAATATCACAGCACAAGAGGGGCTGCAACCACATTATGTGACTCATGCATCATTGATAACAGTCTCATCTGCCATTTCTTAACAACTTCCCACTTAAGAACAATGAACAGCACAGGAACAGGCCCTTCGGCCCACAATGTCCGTGCCCAACACAATGCCAAGTTAAACTAATCTCCTCAACCTGCACGGGATCCATATCTCTCCATTCCTTGCACAGCCATTTGCTTGTTTAGATCTGAAAGGTCTATAAGCGGTTTGCCTTGTGGTAGAGTTACCGTCTTACAGCGCCGGAGACCCCTGTTCGATCCCGACTACGGGTGCTGTCTGTACGGAGTTTGTACCTTCTCCCCGTGACCTGCGTGGGTTTTCTCCGAGATCTTTGGTTTCCTCCCACACTCCAAAGACGTACAGGTTTGTAGGTTAATTGGCTTGGTTTGAAATGTAAAATTGTCCCCAGTGTGTGTACGATAGTGTTAGTGTGCGGGGATCGCTGGTCGGTGTGGACTCGGTGGGCCGAAGGGCCTGGTTCCGCACTGTATCCCTAAATTAAACTAGAGGCCTCTAAAATATCCCTATCGTATCATCTCCATCACCACCCCTGGCAGCACCTTCCAGGTTCCCACCATCCTCTGTGTAAAAAAATTG
The DNA here is from genome assembly GCF_010909765.2 of Amblyraja radiata. Lineage (NCBI taxonomy): Eukaryota > Metazoa > Chordata > Chondrichthyes > Rajiformes > Rajidae > Amblyraja > Amblyraja radiata. The sequence goes on along the minus strand of NC_045959.1, from coordinate 114,809,567 downwards.
CCACCCCATATCTTCTTTACGCTAGAGGCAGGAAACATGTTCCGATGTTGGGGGAGTCCAGAACCAGGGGCCACAGTTTAAGAATAAGCGGTAAGCCATTTAGAACGGAGATGAGGAAACACTTTTTCACACAGAGAGTTGTGAGTCTGTGGAATTCTCTGCCTCAGAGGGCGGTGGAGGCCGCTTCTCAGGATACTTTCAAGGGAGAGCTAGATAGGGCTCTTGAAGATAGCGGAGTCAGGGGATATGGGGAGAAGGCAGGAACGGGGTACTGATTGTGGATGATCAGCCATGATCACATTGAATGGTGGTACTGGCTCGAAGGGACGAATGGCCTACTCCTGCACCTATTGTCTATTAAGCTTTGCCCCTCTCATCGTAAATCTATCCCTGTAGTCTATGACATTTTCACCCTGGGAAAATGGTTCCAAATGTCTATCCATGATTTTATATATAATATATCATAAGATCATAAGGTCATGAGGAATAGGAGCAGGATTAGGCCATTCGGCCCATCAAGTCTACTCCACCATTCAATCGTGGCTGATCTATCTCTCCCTCCCAACCCCATTCTTCTGCCTTCTCCCCAAACCTCTAAACCTTTACTAGACTAAGTGGGACCCGTTGGGTCCCATGTTCACACGGGACGGCTGGTTCCCCCAACGCAATATTCCACCTCTCCACCAATTCCAATATTGGTGGCCAGTGAGGTGGGGGGGGGCATTCTGGAGAGCTAGTATGGGTGTTGTGAGCCGATGGGACTGGTTTACAGAGGGCTAGTATGGACATTTTGGGCCGAATGGATTCTTGGGCTGGCAGCTCAGTCAATCAGGCCTGGTGGGCTGGCAGCTCAGTTAGTCAGGCCTGGTGGGCTGGCAGCTCAGTCACTCAGGCCTGGTGGGCTGGCAGCTCAGTCACTCAGGCCTGGTGGACAGGCAACTCAGTCACTAATTTGGGATGTAATGTTAAAATTGTACAAGGCATTAGTGAGGCCAATTCTGGAGTATGGTGTACAATTTTGGTCGCCTAATTATAGGAAGGATGTCAACAAAATAGAGAGAGTACAGAGGAGATTTACTAGAATGTTGCCTGGGTTTCAGCAACTAAGTTACAGAGAAAGGTTGAACAAGTTAGGGTTTTATTCTTTGGAGCGCAGAAGGTTAAGGGGGGACTTGATAGAGGTCTTTAAAATTATGAGAGGGATAGACAGAGTTGACGTGGATAAGCTTTTCCCACTGAGTGTAGGGAAGATTCAAACAAGGGGACATGACTTGAGAATTAAGGGACAGAAGTTTAGGGGTAACATGAGGGGGAACTTCTTTACTCAGAGAGTGGTGGCTGTGTGGAATGAGCTTCCAGTGAAGGTGGTGGAGGCAGGTTCGTTTTTATCATTTAAAAATAAATTGGATAGTTATATGGACGGGAAAGGAATGGAGGGTTATGGTCTGAGCGCAGGTAGATGGGACTAGGGGAGAATACGTGTTCGGCACGGACTAGAAGGGTCGAGATGGCCTGTTTCCGTGCTGTAATTGTTATATGGTTATATGGTTATAAGGGCTGGTGGGCTGGCACCTCACTCACTCAGGGCTGGTGGGCTGGCAATTCAGTCACTCGCAGCTGGTGGGCTGGCTTTTGATGGACTCACGGCTGGTGGGCTGACAGTTGACTCACGGCTGGTGGGCTGGCGGTTGACTCATGGCTGGTGGGCTGGCAGTTGATTGATTCACGGCTGGTGGGCTGGCAGTTGATTGACATGGCTGGTGGGCTGGCAGTTCACTCATGACTATTCCATTTCAAGCAGAGTGCAGGCCACCAAATTCAAATGCAATTTCATACCACTTCAAGCAGAGTGCAGGCCACCAAATTCAAATGCAATTTCATACCATTTCAAGCAGAGTGCAGGCCACCAAATTCAAATGCAATTTCATGCCATTAGGGCTTTATACTCCTGCCCCCCCCCCCCGGAAGGGGCGTTACCTTCATTATGGTGATTGATAGGCGAGAGGATCTCAAGAATAGAGCTGATCTCAAGATAGAGCTGATCTCAAGAATTTTTAAACATTCGTATCTTTTTTATTTTTCATCGATCGGAAAAATCCTCAGGGCTGCCTCAGCAGAGGAGGACTGTGAGTATGGTGGCCAAAAATCATAGCGATATATGGTAGCATTTTTTCTAAAATCAATATACAACGCAGACAGGAAGTGATCAAGATGAGACTTTTAGTTAGATAGATATTAGATATTAGATTATATAAATATTATTAATATAACTTTATACACATCTATCAGGTGTCCCCTCAGCCTCCGATGCTCAAGACAAAACAATCCAAGTTTGTTCAACCTCTCCTCCAAATCTTTAACCTTTTCACCACAACTAGACACATATCGTGGAGAAAATAGCAGAAGGAGTAAAGAGCTTCAAAAGTAGCCTTGATTGGCTAAGAAATAAGAAATAATTATCCCTGGATCACAACTGTGCTTGGGTCAACAATTCTAATCTGAAGAAAAACAAATATCACAGCACAAGAGGGGCTGCAACCACATTATGTGACTCATGCATCATTGATAACAGTCTCATCTGCCATTTCTTAACAACTTCCCACTTAAGAACAATGAACAGCACAGGAACAGGCCCTTCGGCCCACAATGTCCGTGCCCAACACAATGCCAAGTTAAACTAATCTCCTCAACCTGCACGGGATCCATATCTCTCCATTCCTTGCACAGCCATTTGCTTGTTTAGATCTGAAAGGTCTATAAGCGGTTTGCCTTGTGGTAGAGTTACCGTCTTACAGCGCCGGAGACCCCTGTTCGATCCCGACTACGGGTGCTGTCTGTACGGAGTTTGTACCTTCTCCCCGTGACCTGCGTGGGTTTTCTCCGAGATCTTTGGTTTCCTCCCACACTCCAAAGACGTACAGGTTTGTAGGTTAATTGGCTTGGTTTGAAATGTAAAATTGTCCCCAGTGTGTGTACGATAGTGTTAGTGTGCGGGGATCGCTGGTCGGTGTGGACTCGGTGGGCCGAAGGGCCTGGTTCCGCACTGTATCCCTAAATTAAACTAGAGGCCTCTAAAATATCCCTATCGTATCTGCCTCCATCACCACCCCTGGCAGCACCTTCCAGGTTCCCACCATCCTCTGTGTAAAAAACTCACGGCTGGTGGGCTGGCGGTTGACTCATGGCAGGTGGGCTGGCAGTTGATTGATTCACGGCTGGTGGGCTGGCAGTTGATTGACATGGCTGGTGGGCTGGCAGTTCCAAAATAATTAAATATAAAAATGGATGATGGATCCAGATCCGTCATGAATGATATTGGATAAGGAAGAACATAAATGTAACGGGAGTCAATATCTGTTGTCTGAAAAAGAGATTTAGTTCAGTTTAGAGATACACAGAGTCCACACTGACCAGCCACCCCCATACCCTTACACTATCCTACACACTAGGGTCAATTTACATTTATACCAAGCCAATTAATCTACTCCTCCAGATTCAGGGACAGTTTCTTTCCAGCTGTTATCAGGCAATTGTACCTACCACAACCAGCGAGCAGTACTGAACTACTATCTACCTCATTGGACTATCCTTGAACATTGACTTCTCCAATTTCAGGTAGTCCTTGCTTTCTCCCTCCTTCCCCTCCCCTTCCCAGCTCTCCCACAGCCCACTGTCTCCGCCTCTTCCTTTCTTCTTCCCGCTTCCCGCTTCTCCCCACCCCCATCCACCCCGCACATCAGTCTGAAGAAGGGTCTCGACCCGAAACGTCACCTATTCCTTCGCTCCATAGATGCTGCCTCACCCGCTGAGTTTCACCAGCATTTTTGTCTACCTTTGATTTTTCCAGCATCTGCAGTTCTTTCTTAAGCATTGGCCTATCCTGGTTCGGACTTTACTGGCTTACCCCGCACAAAAAATCATTCCCTTATCATGTATCTGTACACTGTAAATGGCTCGATTGTAATCATGTATTGTCTTTCCGCTGACTGGTTAGCAGGCAGCAGATGCTTTTCACTGTACCTCGGTACACGTGACAATAAACTAAACTGAAAAGAACAAAACCTTTACATCTAGGCATTGTGGGAGGAAACCGAAGGTATCAAAGAAAGGCAACACAGGTCATGGGGAGAACGTACAAAGTCCGTACACACAGCACCTACAGCGGAGTAGACTTGATGGGCCGAATGGCCTAATTCTGCTCCCATCATTTATGAATTGATGATGTTTTGAAATTGGTTTTCATTGATTAATATCATTTTTTGGTTCCAGTACATTGTTATTTTGTAAGGATAGGACTAAATTTGTGACACCCTATGATGTGGGAAGATAACCCCCCCCCCCACTTGATATTATATTAATATTATTCATTCGCTCCTTATCTCCCATCCCCCGCCCTATCCACTCACGCATAGCCCCCAACTCGCAGGTGCGGGAGGGGGTAGAGTGGGAGGGGGAGGGGGTAGAGTGGGAGGGGGAAGGGCGGTAGAGAGGGAAGGGGGGGGGGCTAGAGAGGGAGGGGGAGGGGGTAGTGGGAGGGGGAAGGGCGGTAGAGAGGGAAGGGGAGGGGGATAGAGAGGGAGGGGGAGGGGATAGAGTGGGAGGGGGAGGGGGTAGAGTCGAGGGGCGAGGGCATGTTGGTTGTTGTGGGCAACCTGAGCCGAGGGGCCTGTTTCCACGCTGTATCACTCTATGTGGTCTGACCAGTGCCCGATAAAGCCTCAGTATTACATTCCTACTTTTGTACTTTGGTCCGCTCAAACTAAATGCTGACATTGCTTTTGCTTTCTAAAGCCAAATTCCAAAGCTAAACTATCTAAAAAATTGATCTCAAAAGTTACATACCATTTTCCAGCCCGGGGCTAATCTTCCAGCTTTGTTCAATGCTGTGCGGAACATGCTGTACATATTGGTTTGTGCAATGCTGAAAAACCACAAGGGCTTGAAGTATTAAGGGCTTATCCCACTGTACGAGGTAATTCAAGAGTTCTCCCTAGTTTTCCTCTGTTTCGAACTCGGAGAATGTACGTAGCGGGTGCGTCGGGGCTCGTGGATGGCTCGTAGCGGCTCGTAACGCTAACGGCAGGTACTGGGGAAACGGGGTAACTCGTGAAGTTTTTTCAACAGTGTGAAAAATGGCCAAGAGTAAAAAAATACTCGAGTTTGATTTTTTTTTTTAACTCGGGAGAGCTCTTGAGTAAACTCGCATCGTGGGACAGGGGCTTTAAGTGAATCCCAAATTCTGGGAGACCAATGATCCTTCCACAGAGTCAAGAGGACAACAGAGACGGTGGCAAAAGGGGACAGAGGAATATGGATCATGTACGTGCTGATGAGATCAGCTTGACTTGGCATCATGCTCAGCACAGACATTGTGGGCCGAAGGGCCAGTCCCTGTGCTGTGCCATTCTAAAGTTGGAAGGAACTGCACATACACCGAAGACAGACACAAAATGCAGGACGTGCAGCATCTCTGGAGAGAACAAGTTGGATGACCTCAGGGCGAGGATCAGATTCCAGTGGGACGTAAGAGACTGCAACATCTTCTATCTGACCGAGACATGGCTGACCCCGCTAGTGCCAGATCAGGTGATCTGCCCAACCGAGTCCTTCACTGTAGTCCGTGCGGACAGAACAGAAGCATCTGGGAAATCCAAGGGTGGAGGAGTCTGCTTCATGACCAACAATAACTGGTGCAACCCTAGAAATATCAAGATGCTTTCCTGGTCTTGCTGGACCTGGGGCACCTGACGATATCATGCCGCCCATTCTACCTTCCCCGGGAGTTCGGCGCAGTGATCGTCACAGCCATCTACATTCCACCGCATGCGGACACCGACGTGGCCCTATCGGCCCTACACGATGTGCTATGTCGACATCAAAACAAGAGCCATCGGGTGGTGGCTGGAGATTTTAATAAATCGAATCTCAAGAAGGTCATGCCGAACTTCTGCCAACACATCACGTGTGCCACCAGGGGGGAGAGAACATTGGACCGCTGCTACACGCCGTTCAGGAAAGGCTACGAGGCCGTTTCTCTCCCTCCTTTTGGAAAATCTGACCACGCTGCCATTTTCCTGCTGCCGGAGTATAAGCAACAGATAGTACGGGAAGCGGCAGTGACGAGGGACGTAAAGCGGTGGTCCGACCATTCAGAGGCCATGCTTCAAGATGCACTGAGCAATGTCGACTGGAATATGTTCCATGCAAGTTCTAGTGACGTCAGTGAGTTCGCGGAAGCGGTCATGGACTTCATCGCAACAATAGCTGATAACATCATCCCCACGGCAACGGTTAGCATCTTTAATAATAATAATAATAATGGATGGGATTTATATAGCGCCTTTCTAATACTCAAGGCGCTTTACATCACATTATTCATTCACTCCTCAGTCACACTCGGTAGTGGTAAGCTACTTCTGTAGCCACAGCTGCCCTGGGGCAGACTGACGGAAGCGTGGCTGCCAATCTGCGCCTACGGCCCCTCCGACCACCACCAATCACTCACACACATTCACACACATCCTGGGTGGACAGGTCCGTTCGTTTGGCCTTGAATGCTCGCACCACTGCCTACAACTCGGGCCTGGCATCAGGAAACATGGACGTCGACTGTGAAGGCGGTGAATGACTCCAAAGGAGGTACAGGGAAAGGATGAAGTCGCAGATGGAGCAACAAAACACCAGACCACTTTGGCAGGGGCTACGGACTATAACCAACTACTGGAGCAGCCCCCCCTCAACCAGAAGTGCCGGCACCTCCCTAGCTGATGACCTGAAATCCTTCTACATACGATTTGAGACGGGCAACATCACCCCTAGCTCGCCGGCTAACAACAACACCGCCAGCTCGTTGGCTAGCGAGGCTGGAGGGGGCCCACCCGCTGGGGATGTGCACACATTCTCGTTGTCCGAGCACGATGTTAGGAGGGCTCTGACACGTGTGAACACAAGGAAAGCTGTAGGTCCAGATGGTATATCTGGGCGAGTACTTAAGTCTTGTGCTACGCAGCTAGCTCATCACAATATTCAACGTCTCCCTGGCCTGCTTCAAAAGATCCACCATTGTACCAGTGCCAAAGAATGCCTCTCCAGCCTGCTTGAATGACTACCGACCGGTGGCCCTCACCTCGGTAGTCATGAAATGCTTCGAGAGGCTGGTCAAGAACCACATCTGCGCCTTCCTCCCTCGCAACATGGACCCGTTACAATTCGCATACCGACCGAACAGATCCACGGATGATGCGGTCTCCCAGATTCTTCACACCGCTCTCTCTCATCTTGACAGCCAGAAGGGGGGCTATGTGGAGATGCTGTTCATTGACTTCAGCTCAGTTTCAATACCATAGTCCCCTACCAGACTTGCTGAGAAGCTGCTGGAACTGGGACTGAACACTCCCCTGTGTGCCTGGGTCCTGGACTTTCTCATCGCCAGGCCCCAGGTGGTCAAGATGGGAAGACATACCTCCAACCCCCTCACCCTGAGCACAGGATCCCCCCAGGGTTGCGTCCTCAGCCCCCTACTGTACTCCCTGTACACACATGACTGTGTGGCCAGGTTCAGCTCCAACTCGAAAATCAAGTTTGCTGATGACACTGTGGTGGTGGGCCTGATCTCCGATAACGATGAGAAGGCCTACCAGGACGAGGTGGCTGATCTGGCACTCTGGTGTCAGAACAACAGCCTCCTCTTGAATGTCACAGAAACTAAGGAGTTGAATGTGGAATTTAGAAGGGCACAACATCCGAGGACGTACACGCCACTGGAAATAAATGGGACTGCTGTGGATAGGGTGAGCTGCTTTAAATACCTGGGAGTCCACATCACAGAGGATCTGACATGGACAACACACACTGCCGCACTGGTGAGTAAGGCAACGCAGCGCCTTTACCACCTCAGGCAGCTGAGGAAATTCAGAGTCTTTCTGAGGATCCCTCAGTGCTTCTACTCTGGGGCTGTAGAAAGCATCCCGTCCGGTAACATCTCGATCTGGTTACACAGATACACTGTTACACACAGATACACTGTTACACACAGTTACACCGTTACACACAGATACACTGTTACACACAGATACACTGTTACACACAGATACAATGTTACAGAAACACTGTTACACACAGATACACTGTTACACACAGATACACTGTTACACAGATACACTGTTACACACAGATACACTGTCACACAGATACACTGTTACACACAGATACACTGTCACACAGATACACTGTTACACACAGTTACACCGTTACACACAGATACACTGTTGCACACAGATACACTGTTACACACAGATACACTGTTACAGATACACTGTTACACACAGTTACACCGTTACACACAGATACACTGTTACACACAGATACACTGTTACACACAGATACACTGTTACACACAGATACAATGTTACAGAAACACTGTTACACACAGATACACTGTTACACACAGATACACTGTTACACACAGATACACTGTTACAGATACACTGTTACACACAGATACACTGTTACACACAGATACACTGTTACAGATACACTGTTACACACAGATACACTGTTACACACAGATACACTGTTACACACAGATACACTGTTACACACAGATACACTGTTACACACAGATACACTGTTACACACAGATACACTGTTACACACAAATACACTGTTACGCAGATACACTGTTACACAGATACACTGTTACACAGATACACTGTTACACACAGATACACTGTTACACACAGATACACTGTTACACACAGATACATTGTTACACACAGTTACACAGTTACACACAGATACACTGTTACACAGATACACTGTTACACAGATACACTGTTACACACAGATACACTGTTACACACAGATACATTGTTACACAGATACACTGTTACACACAGATACACTGTTACACAGATACACTGTTACACACAGATACACTGTTACACAGATACACTGTTCACCATATAACCATATAACCATATAACAATTACAGCACGGAAACAGGCCATCTCGGCCCTACAAGTCCGTGCCGAACAATTATTTTCCCTTAGTCCCACCTGCCTGCACTCATACCATAACCCTCCATTCCCTTGTCATCCATATGCCTATCCAATTTATTTTTAAATGATACCATCGAACCTGCCTCCACCACTTCCACTGGAAGCTCATTCCACACCGCTACCACTCCCTGAGTAAAGAAGTTCCCCCTCATGTTACCCCTAAACTTCTGTCCCTTAATTCTCAAGTCATGTCCCCTTGTTTGAATCCTCCCTACTCTCAGTGGGAAAAGCTTATCCACGTCAACTCTGTCTATCCCTCTCATCATTTTAAAGACCTCTATCAAGTCCCCCCTTAACCTTCTGCGCTCCAAAGAATAAAGCCCTAACTTGTTCAACCTTTCTCTGTAACTTAGTTGCTGAAACCCAGGCAACATTCTAGTAAATCTCCTCTGTACTCTCTCTATTTTGTTGACATCCTTCCTATAATTAGGCGACCAAAATTGTACCCCATACTCCAGAATTGGCCTCACCAATGCCTTGTACAATTTTAACATTACATCCCAACTTCTATACTCAATGCTCTGATTTATAAAGGCCAGCACACCAAAAGCTTTCTTTACCACCCTATCTACATGAGATTCCACTTTCAGGGAACTGTGCACAGTTATTCCCAGATCCCTCTGTTCACCTGCATTCTTCAATTCCCTACTATTTACCATGTACGTCCTATTTTGATTTGTCCTGCCAAGATGTAGCACCTCACACTTATCAGCATTAAACTCCATCTGCCATCTTTCAGTCCACTCTTCCAACTGGCATAAATCTCTCTGTAGACTTTGAAAATCTACTTCATTATCCACAACCCCACCTATCTTAGTATCATCTGCATACTTACTAATCCAATTTACCACACCATCATCCAGATCATTGATGTACATGACAAACAACAGTGGACCCAACACAGATCCCTGTGGCACCCCACTAGTCACTGGCCTCCAACCTGACAAACAACCATCCACCATTACTCTCTGGCATCTCCCATTCAGCCACTGTTGAATCCATCTTGCTACTCCACCATTAATACCCAACCATTGAACCTTCTTAACCAACCTTCCATGAGGAACCTTGTCAAAGGCCTTACTGAAGTCCATATATACAACATCCACTGCTTTACCCTCATCAATTTCCCGAGTAACCTCTTCAAAAAATTCAAGAAGATTAGTCAAACATGACCTTCCAGGCACAAATCCATGTTGACTGTTCCTAATCAGACCCTGTTTATCCAGATGCTTATATATATTATCTCTAAGTATCCTTTCCATTAATTTGCCCACCACTGACGTCAAACTAACAGGTCTATAATTGCTAGGTTTACTCTTAGACACACAGATACACTGTTACACATAGATACACTGTTACACCAGATACACTGTTAGCCAGGGACGATACCACCGTTGCTAAGAGATACACTGTTACCAAGTAATAACAGTGTCACTAAGTGTCACAACGGTTACCAAAGACAGCACAGTCTCGAATATCAAACGTGGATCTGAATTTTGGAATCTTGAGTCATTTTAGAAATAGTAGGCCGGAGCCTGGGGCTAAAGTTCAGCTATTTCAGCTGCTGCAGTGTTGGCACCCACTCTGGATGCAACTGTGAACACAGAGATCGGGAACATGAGTAACACTAACATGCCTGAAGCAAAATCTGGGATCAGAAGACATTTATTTCTCTGCACGTTGCAGGGAACAGACTGCTGGCAAATGGACCTGATCCCTCCACCATTAACCCTTTTGCAACCCGTTTATATTCACCTGTCCCTTCCTTCCAGAGCTGAACCTTGTGTGCAGGAGGGAACTGCAGATTATGGTTTCGACTGAAGATAGACCGAAAGAGCTGGAGTAACCCAGCAGGACAGGCAGCATCTCTGCAAAAACGGAATAGGTGACAATAGACAATAGACAATAAGTAAGTAAGTAAGTAAGTTTATTGGCCAAGTATTCACATACAAGGAATTTGCCTTGGTGCTCCACCCACAAGTAACAACATGACATACAGTGACAGTTACAAATGACTCAGAAAACACTAAACATTAATAATAATAAAACATTAATAATAAAACACCATTGATCAAGCATGTGAACCAACAAAATACCAGATCAAAGGGAGGCTACAGATTTTTGGCTGTTGAGTAGAGCAACTACTCGTGGATAAAAACTGTTTTTATGTCTGGCTGTGGCAGCTTTGACAGTCCGGAGTCGCCTTCCAGAGGGAAGTGATTCAAAGAGTTTGTGGCCAGGGTGAGAGGGGTCAGAGATGATCTTGCCCGCTCGCTTCCTGGCCCTTGCAGTGTACAGTTCGTCAATGGAGGGAAGGTTGCAGCCAATAACCTTCTCTGCTGATCGGACGATTCGCTGCAGCCTCCAGGTGTCGTGCTTGGTGGCTGAGCCAAACCAGACCATGATGGAGAAGGTGAGAACAGACTCTACGATGGCCGTGTAGAATTGGACCATCATTGCCTGTGGCAGATTGTGCTTCCTCAGCTGCCGTAGGAAGTACATCCTCTGTTGTGCCTTTTTGACTGTGGAGTCGATGGTGGCCCCTCACTCAAGGTCCTTGGAGATGATGGTTCCCAGGAACTTAAAAGACTCCACAGACGTGACAGTGGTGTTGATGGTGAGTGGGGTGAGGGGAGGGGGAGCTCTTCTAAAGTCTACAAAGTCTACTGATTGCAAGCCTCGTTGCCACCTTCCCCTCAGCTAACAATGAACCATTTTACTTTTCCTTGTCTGCTTTATAGACAATAGACAATAGGTGCAGGAGTAGGCCATTCGCCCCTTCGAGCCAGCACCGCCATTCAATGTGATCATGGCTGATCATCCCCAATCAGTACCCCGTTCCTGCCTTCTCCCCATATACCCTGACTCCGCTATCATTAAGAGCCCTATCTAGCTCTCTCTTGAAAGTATCCAGAGAACCGGCCCCCACCACCCTCTGAGGCAGAGAATTCCACAGACTCACCACTCTCTGTGAGAAAGAGTGTTTCCTCATCTCCGTTCTAAATGGCTTACCTCTTATTCTTAAACTGTGGCCCCTGGTTCTGGACTCCCCCAACATCGGGAACATATTTCCTGCCTCTAGCGTGTCCAAACCCTTAATCTATATTACTAAAAGTAAGATCTTGACCACTTCCTTTTTTCTGTTTCATGATTTTTGAAAAAACGTTGCCACTTATGGCTGTGATTTTTGGCTATCTTACTCAGAGTCCCCCTCCGCTGCATAGGACAAGAGGATTTTTCCCACCGATGAAAAATAAAAGAGTTATTAATGTTTTAATAATGTTGACATTCTCTCTGCAGCCCCTGCTGGTTGGAGGGGGAGGGACTATAAAACCCAGAAGTGTTGTGCCTCACAGTCTCTGCAAGATGGAGGAAGCGAAAGGGTCACATCTCTCTGAGCTGTGAATAACACTGAACACATGTCAACTCAACTGTGAGTGCCCTTAATGTGGTTTGAAAATGAAAATGTGGTTGCTTTGAAATGCTGCACTGCAAATGGTTGTTGGTGGTGGTAACTGCTTTGAAATGCTGCACTGCAAATGGTTGTGGGTGGTGGTAACTGCTTTGAAATACTGCACTACAAATGGTTGTTGGTGGTGCACAACCTCCTGTTTGCACTGTATATTGATTTTAGATAAAACGCTACCACTTACGGCTGTGATTTTTGGCAATCTTACTCAGTCCCCCTCCGCTCATCAGGTGCAGAGGATTCTTCCCATCAATGAAAAATAAAAGTGTTATTAGTGTTTTAAAAAAATGTTGAGAATCTCTCTCCTGTCAATCACGCCATGAAGGCCATGTCTCTTCCGGTGGGAGGGATTATTAAACCCGGAAGTGTGGGTGTGGCTCAGTCTCTGCAAGATGGGGGAGGAAGAGGTCATGACTCTGTCTGAGCTGTGAATCAACTGAACACACTGAATGTCTACTGAACTGTTAGTGTGGTGTTTTGTGTGGTTTTATGGTGGTTTTATGGTGGTTTTATGGTGGTTTCACCCCGCTTGAAATATGAAACTGCATTTGAATGTGATGGCCTTGCACCCTGCATGAAATGGTAGGAAACTGCATTTGTGTTTGGTGACCTTGCAACCTGCAAGGAATAGGCATGAGCCAACTGCTCGCCCACCAGCCGTGAGTGAGCTGCCAGCACATCAGGCTTGAGTGTGAGCTGCCACCCCAAGAATCCATTTGGCCCACAATGTCCATACTAGCCCTCTGGAAACCAGTCCCTTCAGCCCACAATACCCATACTAGTGCTCCAGAAAGCCCCCCCCCCCCCACTGGCCACCATTGGTGGAGAGGTGGAATATTGCGTTGGGGGACCAGCCCTCCCGTGTGAACAGGGCACCCACTAAGTCTAGTAATCGTATATGTTTCAATAAGATACCCTCTCATCCTTCTAAACTCCAGAGTTTTGATCTGTCATTTTCACACCTTACCATTTCCATATCTCTCGAATCCCTTTCTCCCGACTCTCAGTCTGAAGAAAGTTCTCGACCCAAAACTTTACCCATTCCTTCTCTCCAGAGATGCTGCCTGACCTGCTGAGTTACTCCAGCTTTTTTGTGCCTATTTTGGATAGGTGACATTTCGGGTCAGGACCCTTCTTCAGACTGATGGAGTGGGGGGGGGGGGGGGGGGGGCTGGGGAATCTGGAAGAGAGAAGGAGTGGTGCAGCGGTGGAGTTGCTGCCTTAGAGCAAATGCAGCGCCAGAGAGCCGGGTTCGATCGCGACTATGGGTGATACTTCTCCGAGATCTTCGGTTTCCATCCACACTTCAAAGACGTGTGTAGGTTTGTATATTAATTAGCTTGGTAAATGTAAAAAATGTCCCTGGAGTGTGTGGGGTGGTGTTAGTGTGCAGGGACCGCTGGTCGGCGCGGACCCGGTGGGCCGAAGGGCCTGTTTCTGTGCTGTACGCCTAAAAAGCCTGGCAAGTGATGGAGGGGGGGGGGGGCATTGATTGGCAGTGGGTGTAATAAGTGACAGAAGGCTGGAGGTAAAAAGAATATATATATATATATATACATATTTCATAAGTAACAGGAGCAGAATTAGGCCATTCGGGCCATCGATTCTGCCCCGCCATTCAATCATGGCTGATCTATCTCTCCCTCCTAACCCCATTTTCCTGCCTTCTCCCCATAACCTGTGACACCCGTACTATTCAAGAATCTATCGATCTGTGCTTTTAAAATATCCACAGCCTTCTGTGGCAAAGATTTCCACAGATTCACCACCCTCTGACTAAAGAAATTCCTCCTCATCTCCTTCCTAAAGGAGCGTCCCTTAACTCGTTGGCTGTGACCTCTAGTCCTAGACTGTCCCACTAGTGGAAACATCCTCTCCACATCCACTCTATCCAGGCATTTCACTATTCTGTACGTTTCAATGAGTCCCCCCGCCCCCCTCATCCTTCTGAACTCCAGTGAGTACAGGCCCAGCGCCGTCAAACGCTCATCGTAGGTTAACCCATTCAGTCTTGGGATCATTCTCGATAAACCTTTGTCGACTCGGTTGACGGGACCTTCTCGTCTTATTTTGGTGGCTCTGCGCCATAATCACCTCATTGGGGGATCAGCGACCTGTCGGAGTGTCCACGGCACTAATTGCGGGCGAGGTGTGTGTTCTGCGCAGCGCACTGAATCCAGATGCTGTCTGCTGGGTCTCCCATCTTGCTTCTCATTTCAACTTCCACATCCCTGGCCTTTCGTTTAAGCCGTGGCAGAGTTCAAAACAAAACACGAGCCCCACCGGGGGGACGGGAACGTAACATCAGAGCCGATCCCTTGCCTGGGATCGAAGTTTCCAACCTGTGGCCTGCGGACATTAATATCAAGGGCTCGCAGTCTCGGGAGAGACCAAGTCGGGCTGACCTCCAAATGATGCAAGAGGTTCGACAAGGCCCGGACTGGGGCTCCGATCGCCGGCGCGTGGGAGCTGGCATCCCTCCCCGATACATGAGCTTGATCGCCCTGATCGGGAGTCAGGATCGTCCCATCAACTGAAGGCTCGAGTCCCCTGACCGCAGGACAACAAAGAAGGGACGAGATTGAACTTTTTTTGTGCCTTCCATCACAGTGAGGAATGTGGAGGAGTCACTGTGGTGGATGTTCATGTTAAAATATATTTTGTGTGTTCTGTTGATTTTTATTGGTACGACTGTATGGCAAATGAAATTCCTCGTATGTTGCAAAACATACTTGGCTATGATTCTGGTATGATTCTGATTCAGAGAACTCGCAAGGCTGCTCATCACACCGTCTAATTCATTTCCCCCCCCCCAAAAAGTAAAGGACAATTTCCAGTTTTGAAAGCCTCAAACCAAATGTTTTGTTCCTGATTATTAGCCACTTGAGGGACAAACTTTCTAGTCTGAAGAAGGATTTCGACCCGAAACGTCACCTATTCCTTTTACTCCCGAGATGCTGCCTGATCCGCTGAGTTGCTCCAGCTTTTTGTGTCTTTCTTCGATTTCGTTCTTAAATGAATAGAGTTTAGACCTTTAGAGATACAGCGTGGAAACAGGCCCTTCGGCCCACCGAGCCCGTGCCGACCAGCGTTCACCCCATACACCAACACTATCCTACATACACTAGGAACAATTTTACAATTTACCGAAGCCTATTAACCTACAACCTGTGCGTCTTTGGAGTGTGGGAGGAAACCGTACATCTCGGAGAAAACCCACGCAGGTCACTGCGAGAACGTACAAACTCCGTACAGACAGCACCCGGAGTCTGGATCGAACCCGGGTCTCCGGCGCTGTGAGGCAGCAACTCTACCGCTGCGCCACCGTGCCGCCCCTCTCTAAAGTCTAAAGTTGTACATCAGCAAAACCGCATGTGCTCAGTTCATAAGATCATGTGATAGGAGTAGAATTAGGCCATTCGGCCCATCAAGTCTACTCCGCCATTCAATCATGGCTGATCTATCGTGTTTAGGAAGGAACTGCAGATGCTGGAAAATCGAAGGTAGACCAGTCTGAAGAAGCCTGACACGTTGCCTATTTCCTACGCTCCATAGATGCTGCTGTACCAGCTGAGTTTCTCCAGCACTTTTGTCCACCTATGGCTGATCTATCCCTCCCTCCGAACCCCATTCTCCTGCCTTCTTCCCATAAACCCCTGACACCCGTACTAATCAAGAATCTATCTATCTCTGCCTTAAAAATATCCTCTGACTTGGCCTCCACAGTCTTCTCTGGCAGAGAATTCCACAGATTCACCACCCTCTGACTAAAGAAATTCCTCCTCGGCTCCTTCCTAAAAGAACGTCCTTTAATTCTGAAGCTGTGACCTCTGGTCCTAGACTCTCCCACGAGACACGGTGCGACATACCACGCTGCTACGTTGCGTTGTGATGCTGCCCCTTTAAGACAAGTGGATTTCTCAGCGATTGTTATGTAACTTTAATGCTTTGTTTCCCTCCTGGATAAGGAATTGTTACCATGCCTGACACACACAGTCTGCTGTTTCTTCCCCTCCGGTTTTTTTTTCAATTCCCACCCTCTGACTCTAAATTCCCATCAGTTATCACAGATCATAAAACATTCTTGCCAGCTTTCGACAAGTTATGAGCTCAGAGCCCTTGAAGAAAAGTTTCTCTCTCTCTGTCTCTGTCTGTCTCTCTCTCACACACACACAGATTGCGCTCCAAGGGGCTGTGGTGTACAAACCCACCCATTTCCTCCCTCTACCCTTCCCAGACATGTCAAAGTCTAAATCAGTCCAGGCCGGGCTGACGTTAGTCCACTGATTACAAAGTTAATATCAATCCCATGTTGCCCCTGCCCGGCTCGCCAGCTCTCTATCCCACCCAACCCCAGGAAGTAAAACGTCAGGAGTCCACAATCTGGGCAAACAGGCAGACTCGACGCCCGTGAGAAGGATTTCGCACTGCGCTGAATCACGCAGTTTACACAGCAGAGTTCAGCTTCGTTTTGGTTTCGAGGTGGAGCGCCGAAACGGGCCCTTCGGCCCTTCGCCCAGACCAGCGATCACTCTGTACGCGTCACACGTCGAGGGCGGCACAGTGGGTGGAGCAGTGGTAGAGTTGCTGCCTCACAGCGCCAGAGACCCCGGGTTCGATCCCGACTATGGGCGCTGCCTGTACGGAGTTTGTACTTTTCTCCCCGTGACCTGCGTGGGTTTTCTCCGGGTGCTCCGGTTTCCTCCCACACTCCAAAGACGCGTGGGTTTGTAGATTAATTTGGTTTCTGTAAAATGGCCCTGAGAGTGTAGGGTAGAACTAGTTTAGTTTAGTTTAGTTTAGTTTAGTTTCGTGTAGTTTAGACAATAGACAATAGACAATAGGTGCAGGAGTAGGCCATTCGGGAGAGTGGGAGAGTCTAGGACCAGAGGTCACAGCCTCAGAATTAAAGGACGTTCCTTTAAGAAGGGGATCAGAAGGAATTTCTTTAGCCAGAGGGTGGTGAATCTGTGGAATTCTTTATAGACAATAGACCACAGACAATAGGTGCAGGAGGAGGCCATTCGGCCCTTCGAGCCAGCAATTCAATGTGATCATGGCTGATCATCCCCAATCAGTACCCCGTTCCTGCCTTCTCCCCATATCCCCTGTTCTGTTTAGTTTAGTTTAGAGATACAGCGTGGAAACAGAAACTTTGGCCCACTGAGTCCACACCAACCTGAGATCCGCCTGTACACTAACTAACACTATCCTACACACAAAATGCTGGAGAAACTCAGCGGGTGAGGCAGCATCTATGGAGAGAAGGAAACCCATCTCTCCATAGACGCTGTCTCACCCGCTGAGTTTCTCCAGCATTTTGTGTCTACCTTCGATTTTACCAGCATCTGCAGTTCTTTCTGAAACTCTCCGACACACACTGGGGATGAGTTACAATTAGAATGGCCTAATTCTACTCCGTTAACTTGCGAACTTGTGAAGAACTTTGTGTTTTACTTGTAAACGTGGAACCGGTGTCTCCTCTTTGGAAGTCCACCAGAGACCCAAGCCTCTCCCAATCCTCAGCAGTTTTATAAAGTGAGAAGCCAGCTGCCATTGGAAGTAGAATGAGCAGTGTTAAAGTTTGCCGGCCAACTTTCGGGGAATCTATCTGGCCATCCGTTGGAAGGGGAGCAGTGAAGGCAACATTGTGAAGACAACAGCTCCATGAAGATCAAACGTACAGAGCAGGAGAAGATTCGTTGGGAACACCAAGAATCCATGATAGGATGAGGAGGGAGAGATAGATCAGCCCTGATTGTCAGAAGGTGGTGAATCTGTGGAATTATTTGCCACAGAAGGCTGTGGAGGCCAAGTCAGTGGATAGGATTAAGACCGAGATACAGAATCTTGATTAGTACTGGTGTCAGGGGTTATGGGGAGAAGGCAGGAGAATGGGGTTAGGAGGAATGGCTGAGTAGAACGGATGGGCTGAATGGCCTAATTCTAGTCCTATTCGTGATGACCTTTTGACCCTATGACCTTATGAATGGTGACGTAGACTTGATGGGCTGAATGGCCTAATTCTGCTCCTATTACTTATGACGTGATGATCCCTGAATCACTGACAAAATAAACATAATAAAATTACATAGACTCATAGAGTTCCAGAGAGCACGGAAACTTGCAAACTCCGCACAGACAGCGCCCGTGGTCGGGATCGAACCCGGGTCTCTGGTGCTGCAGCAGTCACGGTGGCACAGCGGTAGAGTTGCTGCCTTACAGCAAAATGCAGCACCAGAGACCCGGGTTCGATCACGACCGCGGGCGCTGTCTGTGCGGAGTTCTTACGTTCTCCCCGTGACCTGCGTAGGTTTTCTCCGAGATCTTCGGTTTCCTCCCACACTCCAAAGACGTGCAGGTTTGTAGGTTATTTGGCTTGATCAAAAATGTAAAATTGTCCAAGTTGGCGATATGCAGAGTACTGTCCTGCCGACTACAAAAATTCAGAAGGTTCAGAAGGTACAAGCGCCGTAAGGCGACAACTCTACCGCTGCGCCACCGTGCCGCCCTTACCAAAACTGAACACAATACTCCAAACATTAGGCCTCATTACCATCCAGTCATCAGGTTCTCAGATCCATCCGGAAATGAATAAATAAGCATTGGGAAGTTCCCCTGTAAATCTGTAACTCATTTTTGAGCAATGGAGATTTCTTCCGGGGCTGCTTTCAATTGACAGATCAGTTCGCCAATAAAATATGTTGAAATATTGGACTGATTCTCTGAGAATATATTTCCCACACTCTCTGGGTTACTGCGTTTGGGGACACACCTTATCAGGGAATAGCCATGTGTGCTAGGCCAATGCTGGGCCTGAACTCAAGTGGTTGTCAGGCGATCGATCATAGGGTGATACAGCGTAGAAACAGGCCCTTTGACCCAACTTGCCCGCACCGGCCACCCAGCTACACTAGTCCCACCTGCCCGCGTTTGATCCACATCCCTCCAAACCTGTCCTATCCATATACCTGTCTAACTGTCAGTGAAATGTTAGGATAGTCCCAGCCTCAGCTACCTCCTCTGGCAGTTTGTTCCATCGGGAGCCTGGGAGCTCCAAACCGGCGCGGCCTTGTCGGCTTCGGAAGCCGCGGTCTCCGGTAAGGGAAGCGGCCGTTCCAGGTGGCCCAGCCGCTGAGAGGACTCTCCCGACGCCGGGGCAACAGCACCCGGCGAGAACGGCCAGGAACATCGGGCCTCCGTAGAGGCAATAGCGGAGGCCTCAATAGGCCTGACTTTGGGAGAACTGGGGATGGGGACTGGACATTGTGCCTTCCCCCATTGTGGGGGGATGATTTTTTGTGTGTAAGTGATTATTTTAGTTTGTGTCCAAGATGGCTGTCGGAAGGGAGAGTGGACGCTGGCGCGGTTTAGCTGCCGCTGCTCTCTCTTCACATTGTGTTTTTGATTTTTTTGTCTTTGGATCGAATTCTGTCTTTAATTTGTGTATTGGTGATGTCTTTATTATTTATTTTACTCCGATTATATGTTTTTTACTCTTGTTAATTTCTGTAAGGTGTCCTTGAGACTTTTGAAAGGCGCCCATAAATAAAATGTATTATTATTATTATTATACACCCACCACCCTTTGTGCGAAAAAGCTACCCCTCAGATTCCTAATAAACCTTTTCCCCTTCACCTTAAAACCTATGTCCTCTCTGGTCCTCAATTCACCTACTCTGGGCAAGGGACTCTGTGCATCTACCCGATCTATTCCACTCCTGTTTTTAAACACCTCTGCACAAATGTAACAGTCATCAAGACGGGACCTGCCTGATCTCCCAGTTGCCAAACACTTCAACTCCCCCTCCCATTCCCACACTGACCTTTCTGTCCTGGGCCTCCTCCACTGTCAGAATGAGGCCCAACGCAAACTGGAGGAACAGCATCTCATATTTGGGCAGCTTACACCCCAGCATTGATTTCCCTAACTTCAAGTAACCCTTGCACCCCCTCTCAGTCCATCCCTCCCCCACCCTAGTTGTGGAACTAGGTTCAAAGTTGTCCTGTTGAGTTTCATTGTCTGTAACTCATTTTCACCTATCCCACAGCTAACAATGGCCTGTTTCCTTTATCATCAATACTTTTTTGCATATCTTTCAATCACTTGTTCTACATCTCTCTACATCACCGTCTATATCTCTTGTTTCCCTTTCCCCTGACTCTCAATCTGAAGAAGGGTCTCGAAGGTTCTGTAAGGAAGCAAATCCATCGCTCCACCACCATGTAACCTTACAGGATCCCACCACTGACCATATCTTCCCATCTCTTCCCCTTTCGGCTTTCCGCAGAGACCACTCCCTCTGTAACTACCTGGTCAATTTGTCCCTTCCCACCCAAACCACCCCCTCCCCGGGTACTTTCCCTTGCAACCGCGGGAAATGCTTCACTTGTCGCTTTACCTCCCCCCTCGACTCCATCCAAGGACCCAAACAGTGTTTCCAGGTGAGGCAGAGGTTCACCTGCACCTCCTCCAACCTCATCCATTACATCCGCTGTTCTAGATGTCAACTGCGCTACATCGGTGAGACCAAGCGTAGGCTTGGCGATCGCTTCGCCCAACACCTCCGCACAGTTCGCACTGACCAACCTGATCTCCCGGTGGCTCAGCACTTCAACTCCCCCTCCCATTCCGAATCTGACCTTTCTGTCCTGGCCTCCTCCATGGCCAGAGTGAGTCCCACCGCAAATTGGAGGAGCAGCACCTCATATGGGCAGTTTACACCCCAGCGGTATGAACATTGACTTCTCCAATTTCAGGTAGTCCTTGCTTTCTCCCTCCTTCCCCTCCCCTTCCCAGCTCTCCCACAGCCCACTGTCTCCGCCTCTTCCTTTCTTCTTCCCATCCCCCCCCCCCCCACCGCCACATCAGTCTGAAGAAGGGTCTCGACCCGAAACGTCACCTATAGATGCTGCCTCACATAGATGCTCCATAGATGCTGCCTCACCCGCTGAGTTTCTCCAGCATTTTCTGTCTACCATGTCAACTTAGTTCAGTTTAGTTTAGTTTAGTATAGTTTAGATTAGAGATACAACGCGGAAACAGGCCCAGCGGGTGATCCACGCCAACCATCGTTCACCCATTCACACTAGTTCCATGTTATCCCATTTTCTCATCAACTCACAACACTCTAGGGGCAATTTACAGAGGGTCAACTAACCTACAAACCCGCACGTATTTGCACTTGGAAGGAAACCGGAGCCCCCGGAGGAAACCCACGTGGTCACAGGGGGAACGTGCAAACTCCACACGGACAGCACCCGAGCTCAGGATGATACCCGGGGCTCTGGCGCTGTGAGACAGCGGCTCTACCCGCTGCACCGCCGGGCCGTTAATGCTGCGTTGCTAACTCCTCTGTCAAAAACCACACAAGCGTTGCCAAAGAATTAATTATTTTCCAGGCGCTGTGATAAGAAATCCATAAGTTCATAAGTGATAGGAGTAGAATTAGGCCATTCGGCCCATCAAGTCTACTCCGCCATTCAATCATGGCTGATCCATCTCTTCCTCCTAACCCCATTCTCCTGCCTTCTTCCCATAACTCCTGACACCCGTACAAATGAGGAATCTATCTATCTCTGCCTTAAAAATATCCATTGACTTGGCCTCCACAGCTGTCTGTGGCAAAGAATTCCACAGATTCACCGCCCTCTGACTAAAGAAATTCCTCCTCATCTCCTTCCTAAAGGAACGTCCTTTAATTCTGAGGCTGTGACCTCTGCTCCTAGACTCTCCCACTGGTGGAAACACCTTCTCCACATCCGCTCTATCCAGGCCTTTCACTATGCTGTGTCGGAAGCAACTGCGGATGCTCGTTTACACCGAAGATAGACACAAAAAGCTGGAGTGACTCAGCGGGACAGGCAGCATCTCTGGAGAGAAGGGCATGGGCGACGTTTCGGGTCTAGACCCTTCTTCAGACCCTTCTTCACTATTCTGTGGTCTGTTTGTGAGATGTCGTCTGGAACCCTGCTGGAAATACAGCGTTCATATTCAGTAAAATGTGTGCAGCAGACTGCCAGATATGTATTGCACCAGCTGGCATCCACTTTTCAATTCTCCGACAACAACAAGATCTTTCTCACGCCTTTGACTGCGCTCAGTTTGATATCTCTCTTTGCCAACCCCACATGCGGCACGAAATTGCAGATGACGCTGAAGTGGCTGGTATTTGCAGACAGGGAAGATGCTTGACAAAGATTGCAACGGGGCCTAGATCGGTCGGGCAGGTGGGCCGAGGTATGGCAAATGCAGATTAATACAGAGATGAAAGAATGGATCAACTGGGCTTGTATTCACTGGAATTTAGAAGGATGAGAGGAGATCTTATAGAAACATATAAAATTCTTAAGGGATTGGACAGGCTAGATGCAGGAAAAATGTTTCCCATCTTGGGGGAGTCCAGAACCAGGGGTCACAGTTTAAGAATAAGGGGTAGGTTGACAAAAAATGCTGGAGAAACTCAGCGGGTGAGGCAGCAGCTATGGGGAGAAGGAATAGGCGACGTTTCGGGTCAAGACCCTTCTTCAGACTGATGTCGGGGGGAGGGCTGGGAAAATGAAAGGGAGAGGCGGAGACAGTGGGCTGTGGAACAGCTGGGAAGGGGGAGGGGAAGGAGGGAGAAAGCAGGGACTACCTGAAATTGGAGAAGTCAATGTTCATACCGTTGGGGTGTAAATTACCCAAGCGAAATATGAGGTGCTGCTCCTCCAATTTGCAGTGGGACTCACTCTGCCCATGGAGCAGGCCCAGGTCAGAAAGGTCGGATTCGGAATGGGAGGGGGAGTTGAAGTGCTGAGCCACCGGGAGATCAGGTTGGTTAGTGCGGATTGAGCGGAGGTGTTGGGCGAAGCGATCGCCAAGCCTGCGCTTGGTCTCACCGTTGTAGAGCAGTTGACACCAAGAGCAGTGGATGCAATAGATGAGGTCATGGGAAGAACGTAGAAACTCCGTACAGGCAGCACCCGAGGTTGGGATCGAACCCGGGTCTCTGGCTCTGCAAGCACTGTAAGGCAGCAACTCTACCGCTGTGCTGGTGTTTTGAGTATAGAAGTTGGGAGGTCACGTTACAGTTGTACACGACATTGATGAGATCACATTTAATGCATTGTGCTCAGTTTTGGTCACCCTGTTATACAGCATGGAAGCAGTCCCTTTGGCCCAACTTGCCCACGCCAACCAACATATCCCATCATGTACATCAATGATCTGGATGAAGGGGTGGTAAATTGGATTAGTAAGTATGCAGATGATACCAAGATAGGGGGTGTTGTGGATAATGAAGAGGATTTCCATAGTCTACAGAGTGATTTAGGCCATTTGGAAAAATGGGCTGAAAGATGGCAGATGGAGTTTAATGCTGATAAATGTGAGGTGTTACACCTTGGCAGGACAAATCAAAATAGGACGTACATGATAAATGGTAGGGAATTGAAGAATACAGTTGAACAGAGGGATCTGGGAATAACCGTGCATAGTTCCTTGAAGGTGTAATCTCATATAGATAGGGTGGTAAAGAAAGCTTTTGGTATGCTAGCCTTTATAAATCAGAGCATTGAGTATAGAAGCTGGGATGTAATGTTAAATTGTACAAGGCATTGGTGAGACCAAATCTGGAGTATGGTGTACAATTTTGGTCGCCCAATTATAGGAAGGATGTCAACAAAATAGAGAGAGTACAGTGGAGATTTACTAGAATGTTGCCTGGGTTTCAACAACTAAGTTACAGAGAAAGGTTGAATAAGTTAGGTCTTTATTCTCTGGAGCGCAGAAGGTTAAGGGGGGACTTGATAGAGGTCTTTAAAATGATGAGAGGGATAAACAGAGTTGATGTGATCAAGCTTTTCCCTTTGAGAATAGGGAAGATTCAAACAAGAGGACATGACTTCAGAATTAAGGGACATAAGTTTAGGGGTAACATGAGGGGGAACTTCTTTACTCAGAGAGTGGTAGCGGTGTGGAATGAGCTTCCAGTGGAAGTGGTGGAGGCAGGTTCGTTGGTATCATTTAAGAATAAATTGGATAGGCATATGGATGAGAAGGGAATGGAGGGTTATGGTATGAGTGCAGGCAGGTGGGACTAAGGGAAAAAAATTGTTCGGCACGGACTTGTAGGGCCGAGATGGCCTGTTTCCGTGCTGTAATTGTTATATGGTTATATGGTTATATCATCACTAGTCCCACCTGCCCACGTTTGGCCCATATCCCTCTAAACTTATCCTATCCATGTACCTGTCTAAATGTTTCCTCATGTTGTGACAGTCCCTGCCACAACTACCTCCTCCAACAGCTTGTTCCATAAACCCACCACTTTTTGCATAAAAAAAGTTACCCCTCAGGCTGCGTTGAAATCTTTCCCCCCTCACCTCGAGCCTATGTCCTCTGGTTCTTGGTTCCCCTTCTCTGGGCAAGAGACAATGTGCGTTTGCCCGATCTATTCCTCTCATGATTTTGTACACCTCTATAAGATCACTCCTCATCCTCCTGCGCTCTAAGGAATAGAGTCCCAGCCTGCTCAACCTCTAACTATGGCTCATGCCTTCCAGTTTGGGCAACATCCTCGTAAATCTTCTACGCACCCTTTCCAACTTGACGACATCTTTCCCATAACACGGGGACCAAGACACAATACTCTAAACGCAGCCTCACCATTATCTTATACAACTGCAACATGACTGGTGCACACTGCAGATGGAGTATTCTGGTCTATTTCCACTCTGTATGATTCTATGAGTCTCTTTGTCTCGATGTGTAGGCACAGATTGATTTAGACAGATGAAGCAAGTTCTTAGGAATAAACATCGCCAGAAATTTGTTCTGGTCCAGCCACATTGAACAAATGGTCACGAAAGCTTTACTTCCTTTGAAGGCTTAGGAAGCTTGGCATGTGCCCAATAGCTCTCGCCAATTTCCACAGATGCGCCATAGAGAGCCTTTTATCGGGATGCATCACAGCATGGTTTGGGAACAGCTCCATCCAAGACCACAAGAAAGTGCAGAGTTGTGGACGCAGCCCGGACCATCACACAAACCAACCTCCCTTCCATTAACTTTGAACATTGACTTCTCCGATTTCAGGTAGTCCCTGCTTTCTCCCTCCTTCCCCTCCCCTTCCCAGCTCTCCCGCAGCCCACTGTCTCTGCCTCTTCCTTTCTACTCCCCCCCCCCCCCCCCCAACCATCCCCACATCAGTCTGAAGAAGGGTCTCAACCCAAAACATCACCCACCCTTTTTCTCCAGAGATGCTGCCTGACCCGTTGAGTTACTCCAGCGTTTTGTGTCTATCTTTAGCCTGTTCCTGTGGTGTACTGGTCTATGATAGACACAAAATGCTGGAGTAACTCAGCGGGACAGGCAGCATCTCTGGAGAGAAGGAATGGGTCAAGTTTCGGGTCGAGACCCTTCTTCAGACCCTGAAGACCCAAAATGTCACCCATTCCTTCTCTCCAGAGATGCTGCCTGTCCCACTACTCCAGCATTTTGTGTCTATGTTCGATTTAAACCAGCATCTACAGTTCATTCCTATTAATTCTGTACTTTTCTTTGTTCAATTTTCCATGTTCCATGTTCCATGTTCTGTTCTAGGACCTTAAGTGAGAGGCCACCATCGACTCCACAGTCAAAAAGGCACAACAGAGGATATACTTCCTGCGGCAGCTGAGGAAGCACAATCTGCCACAGGCAATGATGGTCCAAATTCTACACGGCCATCGTAGAGTCTGTTCTCACCTTCTCCATCATGGTCTGGTTTGGCTCAGCCACCAAGCACGACACCTGGAGGCTGCAGCGAATCGTCCGATCAGCTGAGAAGGTTATTGGCTGCAACCTTCCCTCCATTGATGAACTGTACACTGCAAGGGCCAGGAAGCGAGCGGGTAAGATCATCTCTGACCCCTCTCACCCTGGCCACAAACTCTTTGAATCACTTCCCTCTGGAAGGCGACTCCGGACTGTCAAAGCTGCCACAGCCAGACATAAAAACAGTTTTTATACACGAGTAGTAGCTCTACTCAATAACCAAAAGTCTGTAGCCTCCTTTTGCTCTGATATTTTATTTAATTCACTTAATAATGTTTTATTATTAATGTTTAATGTTTTATGTGTCATTCCTAACTGTCACTGTATAATAATAATAATAATAAATTTTATATTTAATGGGCGCCTTTCATACAAAATCTCAAGGACACCTTACATAGTAATCGGAATAAAAACATATAATCGGAGTAAAACAAGTAATTAAAGACATCATAATGACACAAATTAAAAACAGAATTCAATCCAAAAACAGAAAATCAAAAACACAGTGTGAAGAGAGAGCAGCGGCAACCAAATCGCGCCAGCGTCCACTCTCTCTTCACGGCAGCCATCTTGGACACAGACCTACAAGACTACAGTTAGACAAAAAAATCATCCCCCCACAGTGGATAGCACTGTGGAGGAAGGCACAATGTCCAGTCCCCACCCCATGTTCACCCCAAAGTCAGGCCTATTGGGGCCACCGCAGTTGCCTCTACGGAGGCCCGATGTCCCTGGCCGTTCTCACCGGGTGGTCTTGCCCCGGCGTCGGGAGAGTCCTTTCGGCGGCTGGGCCACTTGGAACGGCCGCTTCTTGGTTGGAGCCCGCGGCTGCCGAAGCCGACAAGGCCGCGTCGGTTTGGCGCTCCTAGGCTCCAGATGAGAAAGTCGGCGCCCCGCTCTCCTCACTGCCGCCTTGCCGCCTCTATGCACGCCGTCTCTCCGCACGCCGCCTCTCCGCTCCGCAAACCCGCAGCCCGGAGATGTTGCTAACGGCGGTCCAGCTCGCCAGAGCTCCAGCGCGGCGACCCAGGCAAGGCATCGCCCGCTCCGCTCCGCTCCAGCGCTCCAATGCTGTGCCGCCACCCAGGCCGAGGTGCTGGGTGGTTCCCGCCAAGAAACGGCGCTCCAAGCCCGCTGGTAGGCCACGACGACGGGTCGACGGGCAGCCCGGAAAAAAGGCTGCCACACCGACCAGGTAGGGACCTATAAATAAAGTAACACCTACCCCCCACATTAAAAGACCATCTCCCCTACAAACAAAAAAACAGGACTCACTAAAAACTAAAAAAAAACGAATTTAAGATGGACGGCTGCTGCTAGCAGCCGTTCACCAAGATGGCTCCTCCTCCTGGTGACAACATGTATGTCATGTTGTCACTTGCGGGTGGAGCACCAAGGCAAATTCCTTGTATGTGAATACTTGGCCAATAAACGTATTCATTCATTCATTCATTCATTCATTCATTCATTCATTCATTCATTCATGATCCATGTTCCATGTTCCATGTTCCATGTTCCATGTTCCATGTTCTGTTCCACGTTCTATGTTCTGTTCTGTTCTATTTCCTATTGTTTATGTACTATGATCTATGTTCCATGTTCTATGTTCCATGTTACATGTCCCATGTTCTATGTTGCATGTTCTATGTTCCATGTTCTATGTTGCATGTTCTATATTCCATGTTCTATGTTCCATGTTACATGTTCCATGTTCTATTTTCCATGTTCTATGTTGCCTGTTCTATGTTCCATGTTCCATGTTCTATGTTCTATGTTCTATGTTCCATGTTCTATGTTCCATGTTCTATGTTGCCTGTTCCATGTTGCCTGTTCCATGTTGCCTGGTCTATGTTCCATGTTCCATGTTCCATGTTCCATGTTCTGTTCCATGTTCTATGTTCTATGTTCTATGTTCCATGTTCTATGTTGCCTGCTCCATGTTGCCTGCTCTATGTTTCTATGTTCCATGTTCTGTTCCATGTTCTATGTTCCATGTTCTATGTTCCATGTTCTATGTTGCCTGTTCCATGTTGCCTGCTCTATGTTGCATGTTCTATGTTGCATGTTCTATGCTCTATGTTCCATGTTCTATGCTGCCTGTTACATGTTGCCTGTTCCATGTTCCATGTTCTATGTTCTATGTTCTATGTTTCGTGTTCTATGTTCTATGTTCTATTTCCTATTGTCGATGTACTGTTCTATGTTCTACATTCCATGTTCTATGTTCCATGTTCTATGTTGCCTGTTCTATGTTGCCTGTTCCATGTTCCATGTTCTATGTTCCATGTTGCCTGTTCCATGCTCCATGTTTCGTTTCATGTTGCATGTTGCATGTTCCATGTTCCATGTTCTTTTCTATGTTCTATGTTCTGTTCTATGTTCTATGTTCCATATTCCATGTTCTATGTTCTGTTCTGTGTCCTATGTTCTGTTTTCTATTGTCTATGTTACTATGTTCTATGTTCTATGTCTATGTTCCATGTTCCATTCTATGTTCTATGTTCCATGTTCTATTTCCTATTGTCTATGTACTATGATCCATGCTCCATGTTCTGTTCTATGTTCTATGATCTATGTTCTATGATCCATGTTCTATGATCCATGTTGCCTGTTCCATGTTGCCTGTTCTATGTTCTAACCCCATTTTGACTTCCAGCTATATATTAACTGCAGCCAGTTCTTGGTTCCAACTGTAACTCTGCACCAATTAAAGTGCTTTAAACCCACAAAAGATAATTGAAACCTAACGAGCCGTTTCCTGTTTATTGACTTGTTTTTCTTTGTTCCTGGGTTATTAGCATCTTAATGGAGTATGAATCATGGCATAAGCATAACCGTTGCTGGCCAAACCTAAACACAGCACCAGGCAGCAAATCTGTATCTGAAATAAACCCCGATGTGCAGAGTGGGGGAATCTTATAGAGGTGCACAAACCCATAAGGGGAATAGATAGGTCTTCAGCTCAGGTCAGTATATCGTCATGTGGACCGAGGTGCAGTGCAAAACGCTTTTTTTGTTGCATGCTAACCAGTCAGCAGAAAGGAAATACATGATTACAATCGAACCATTCACAATGTACAGATACATGATAATACAGTGAATGCACAGTCCTTTACTCAGAGTAGGGGAATCGAGAACCAGAGGACATAGGTTTAAGGTGAGTGCGGAAAGATATAATAAGAATATCAGGGGTGGCTTTTTCCACGCAAAGGGTGGTGGGTGTATGGAACGAGCTGCCGGAGGAGGTAGCTGAGGCAGGGACTATCGCAACGTTTAAGAAACATTTAGACGGGTACATGGATAGGACAGGTTTAGAGGGATATGGGCCAAATGCAGGCAGATGGGACTAGTATAGATGGGAGATGTTGGTCGGCATGGGCAAGTTGGGCCGAAGGGCCTGTTTCCACACTGTATCACTCTGTGACTGTGACTATCCGCTGATGGAAGCATAAGAGATAGATCCATGGACAGGAAAAGGAAATATGCCAAATGACTTTTGGTACATTGGCCTTTTGGTACATTGGTCTGAATATTGAATATAGAAGCTGGGAGGTCATGTTGCAGTTATACAAGACGTTGCTGAGGCCATATTGTAGGGTATTGCATTCAGTTTTGTTCACCATGTTATAGGAAAGATGTTGTCAAGCTGGAAAGGGTACAGAGAAGATTTACGAGCATGTTGCCAGAACTCGAGGGCCCGAGCTACAGGGAGAGGTTGAGCATGCGAGGACTCCATTCCCTGGAGCAGAGGAGGATGAGGGGTGATCTCCTAGAGGAGTATACATTTATGAGAGGGATAGATAGGGTAAATGCACTGAGTCTCTTGCCCAGAGTAGGTGAATCGAGGACCAGAGGACATAGGTTTAAGGTGGAGGTAAGGTTTCTTAGGAACCTGAGAGGTAGCGTTTTTACGCAAATGGTGGTGGGTGTGTGGAACAAGCTGCCGGAGGAGGTAGTTGAGGTTGGGACTATCGCAATGTTTAAGAAACAGTTAGACAGATACATGGATAGCTCAAGATCGAGTTCACATTTATTGTCACATGCACCAATCAAGGTACAGTGATATTTGAGTCACCATGCAGCCACACAAGTAAAAAGAACACAATACACAATAGAATTTAACATCAACATCCACCACAGTGGAATCAAACATTCCTCACTGTGATGGAAGGCAATGAAGTTCAGTCATCTTCCTCCTTTGTTCGCCCGTGGTCGGGGGCCTTGAACCCTCCGCAGTCGCCGCTGCAAATGTTCAGGCCCTCTCGCCGGGATGATCGAAACTCCGACGTCGGGACGGATCGGAACACACTGGTGTTCCCGAACCGGCCGCTTCTTGCCGGAGACCGCGGCTCCGCGCTGTTAAAGTCCACAGGCACCCGCGGTCGGAGCTCCAATACTGGCGATCCTCGGCAAAGGATGCCATCGCCCGCCGCGCGACAGTAAGTCCGCGCCACACCGCCATTCAATGTGATCATGGCTGATCATCCCCAATCAGTACCCCGTTCCTGCCTTCTCCCCATATCCCCTGACTCCGCTATTTTTAAGAGCCCTATCTTGCTCTCTCTTGAAAGTATCCAGAGAACCTGCCTCCACCGCCCTCTGAGGCAGAGAATTCCACAGACTCACAACTCTCTGTGAGAAAAAGTGTTTTCTTGTCTCCGTTCTAAACGGCTTACTCCTTATTCTTAAACTGTGGCCCCTGGTTCTGGACTCCCCCAACACCGGGATTGAGTGGGATAGGTGTCAGGCAGGGGCATTTAAAGATCCAAGGAACTGCAGATGCTGCAATCTTGAGTAAGACACAAAGTGCTGGAGTAACACAGCAGATCAGGCAGCATCTACGAAGGGAATGGACAGATGACCTTTCGGGTCAGGGCCCTTCCTCAGACTGGTTATAGCAGGGTGGGAAAGATTGGCGAGTGATAGGTGGATACAGTCGGGGGTTGATTGGCAGATGGGTGGAGTAAGTGACAAAGGCCGGGGGTGATGAAGAGACAAAAAGATGTCAGATACGGAGAGGAGACGAGGAGTGAAATGAAAAGGCGGAGGGAGGGATAAGGGCGGAAGGGGACAGGAGAGAGAGGAAAGAGGGAGGACCTTCTTCTTCCTATCGGGTCCACACACAAGATTAGAGGTTGTTCGGCCAGAGCTGAACACACTTCTCGTCATCTGCAGACAACGGTGTCTGTCTTGTCGCTTCTTGTGCTTCTTGTGCGTGGTGGCTGAAGGATTGGTGGAAACAGGGCCGCGACGTGAATGCTCTCTCCTTGACCCCAGAGAGAGGATAAAAGGGAAATTATGAGACTCTGGGATGGGAGATGTAAATAAGTTCATAAATCATAGGAGCAGAATTAGGCCCATCGAATCCATTCCACAATTCAATGAAGGCCGATCTACCTTTCCCTCTCAACCCCATTCTCCTGCCTTCTCCCCATAGCCTTCGAGACCCTTACTAATGGAGTCATGCATTTTGGTAGTAGGAATAAAGGCATAGGTTATTTTCTAAATGGAGAGAGGATCCAGAGGTGTAAAGGGACTTGGGAGCACTGGTGCAGGATTCCCAAAACGTTAATCTGCAAGTCGAATCGGTAGTAAGGAAGGCAAACTCAATGCTAGCTTTTATATCAAGAGGACCGGAATACAAAAACAGTGATGTAATGTTGAGGCTCTATAAGGCGCTGGTCAGGCCACATTTGGAGTATTGTGAGCAAATTTGGGCCCTATATCTGAGGAAGGATGTGCTGGCTCTGGAGAGGGTCCAGAGGAGGTTGACAAGAATGATTCCATGAATGAGTGGGTTAGCATATGATGAGTGTTTGACGGCACTGGGCCTGTACTCGCTGGAGTTTAGAAGGTTGAGGGGGGGGGACCTCATTGAAACGTACAGGATAATGAAAGCCATAGTGGATGTGGAGAGGATGTTTCCACTGGTGGGAGAGTCTAGGACCAGAGGTTCACAGCCTCAGAAATAAAGGGCGCTCTTTTAGAAAGGAGGTGAGGAGGAACTTCTTTAGTCAGAGGGTAGTTAATCTGTGGAATTCATTGCCACAGAGGGCTGTGGAGGCCAAGTCAATGGATATTTCTCAGGCAGAGATAGACAGATTCTTGATTAGAACTGGTGTCGAGGGTTCTGGGGAGAAGGCAGGAGAATGGGGTTAGGAGGCAGAGATCAGCCATGATTGAATGACAGAGTGGACTCGATGGGCCGAATGGCCTAATTCTACTCCTGTGAACTTGTGAACTTGCGCAGCAGAATGATGGCCATCAGGGGCATATTCCTAGCTCCCACCTCACCTCTACATGTTGGACAGGCTCGAGGTGAGCGAGCACAGATTGCTTTCAGCTGGTGTGTGGGAACCCTGAGATCTTTTACTTGTTGCCACCAGGGGGCGCCACATGATGGCAGCCTCGCCAACCGCCTGTCCGTCTTTTCGTCTCTTTTTGTTGTTATTTTTAGTGTGTTTTAAAAGTTTGTGTGAATGTTCTCTGGTTTGTTTTACGTGGGGGTTGGGTAAGCGAGTCAGGGGAAACATTTTTCCAATCTCTTACCTTGCCAGAGATACGATTGTTTTCCGGGTCGTATCTCCGGTCGCTCTGCAGCCTAACATTGTGGATCTGGAGGCCTTGCTCGGGACTGACTTTGAGCCCCACCACGGGGCCGTGGACTTACCATCGGAGCCTGCGATCCCTTGCCTGGGATCGACGCTCCAACCGTGGGCCTGCGGATTTCACCATCGAGGAGCTCGCAGTCTCGGGCAGAGACTGATGTTGGGAAGCTCCAAACGACGCAGAAGGTTCCGACAAGCCCCGATCGCCCGGCGCGGGGGGAAGCTGAGATTCCCCCCTTGATGCGGGAGCTTAATCGCCCCGACGCGGAGGGCCCAAACGCCGCCGGCTGCGGAGTCAAGATCGTCCCGTCAACGGAAGGCACGAGGGAGAACAAAGAAGGGAAGAGATTGAACTGTTTTTCGCCTTCCATCACAGTGAGGAATGTGGAGGAGTCACTGTGGTGGATGTTTGTGTTAAAATGTATTTGGTGTGTGTTCTGTTGCTTTTTATTGGTACGACTGTACGGCAAATCAAATTCCTCGTATGTTGCGAAACATACTTGGCTGATAAAGTATGACTATGATTATGATTTACAGTTAACGCACACACATGGGGGGAATAATAGCACAATTGGCATGGCCCAGGTATCGAGACCTTGCCCGGGGCATGTGGGCAGAAAGCCTGGACTACTGGCAGCAGAGGAAGCAACATGCAGAACTATTTTAGAACACTCGAGCAGATTTCGAGATCATATTTCACAAAGATGTTGCCAGGACTCGAGGGCTTCGACTGTAAGTCCGAGGGTGGTGAATCTGTGGAATTCTTTGCCACAAACGGCTGTGGAGGCCAAGACAATGGATATATTTAAGGCAGAGATAGGTACGTAGGCCTAATTCTACTCCTATCCCTTACTGGCCTGCCCCATTTAGTCGACCTTTTGGGCGAGTGCAGGAGACTCTGCGCTCGCCACATGTTCGCTGGCCGTCTCTGGTGAGTCTCCTTCATGGTCGCGAGGAGTTCCCGCATTCTGGGAACTTGTCGCCGCCTCAGTATGGTCGCCGCAAATTTTTCAACATGGGGTAGTCAGGATAATACTGTAGTCGTAGGTGCAGTTGTAGTGGGGTTACCATGCAGTTATGGGTAGTCGACGTAGTTGTAGGTAGGTTTAGTTAATCGCCTTTGCTGACCGGGCATTTTCACTGGCTCATTGGGGAAAAATAAACGTAAGCACAAGTTTTCAGAACCAAGGATAACCGACCGGTAATGTTAAATGCCCGCCGAACTTCACAGCTGTGTATCTCTAGCTTCTTAAAAGTTGTCTGGCTTCTTAAAAGTGTCTCCACTCCTTCTCCCCCCTTCTTCCCCTTTCTCCCACCTTCTCCCCCCTTCTCCCTCCTCCCCCCCCCTCTTTTAAAGGACTTACCGTACACTGTGCGAGCCGTCTTAACCTTCCTGTTAATTGCGGTGTGTGTCTGTAATGCCTTGGCTTTGCACCATGTGAATTTCAGACAGTGCTCCCCCGCTTGCCCTGGCCCCCGCCTTTGCGGTGTGTTTGTGTTTGTGTGTTTGTGTGTGTGTGTGTGTGTGTGTGTGTGTGTGTGTGTGTGTGTGTGTGTGTGTGTGCGTGTGTGTGTGTGTGTGTGTGTGTGTGTGTGTGCGCGTGAGTGCGCGTGTGTGTATGTGTGTGTTTGTATATGTGTGTGTGTGTGTATGTAGATATGTGTGTGTGTGTGTGTGTGTGTGTGCGTGCGTGTGTGTGCGTGTGTGTGCGTGTGTGTGGGTGTGTGTGGGTGTGCACGTGTGTGTGTGTGCGTGTGTGTGTGTGTGTGTGTGTTTGTGTGTGCGTGTGTGCGTGTGTGCCTGTGTGCGTGTGTGCGTGTACCTGTGTGCGTGTGTGCGTGTATGTGTGTGTGTGTGCGTGTGTGCATGTATGTGTATGTGCGTGCGTGCGTGTGTGCGTGCGTATTCCACTCTGACTGTCGCCGTTCCAGTTCCCGGTTTTTCAGGCGATTGCCGCAAACTTGACAGTCTCCGGCAACCCGCTGAAAAATCGCCTAAGTGGGAGAGGCCCATTATGATCTTATGATAAGGGTAGGTTGGGCAAGCTGGGATTTTATTTGTTGCAGTGCAGGAGGCTGAGGGAGGTTGTAGTGAAGTGTATAAAATCATGAGGGGAATAGATCGGGTAGTTATACAGTCTTCTACCCAGAGCAGGGGAATCGAGAACCAGAGGACATGGATGAAAGGGGAGAGGGGAAAGATTTAATAGGAACCTGAGGGGCAACTCTTTCACTGTATGGAACGAGCTGCTGGAGGAGGTAGTTGATGCAGATACAATAACAATGTTTAAAAGGCACTTGGACAGGTACATGGGTGGGAAAGGTTCAGGGGGTTATTGGCCAAATGTGACCCAGTGGGACGAGCTTAGATAGGGCATCTTGGTTGGCATGAACATTATGGGCCGAAGGGCCTGTTTCTGTGCTGTACGACTCTGTGCCTCCAGAACCGTAGTCTTTGGAAGCTTTAGACTTGAGGCTTTGGAGATACAGTGCAGAAACTAGGCCCTTCGACCCACCGAGTCCGCGCTGACCAGCGATCACCCCGTACACTAGCACTATCCTACACACACTGGGGACAACTGACAACGTTTCACCAAAGCCAATGAAGATACAAACCTGCACATCTTTGGAGGGAGGGAGGAAACCGGAGACAACCAACGCAGGTCGCAGGGAGAACGTGCAAACTCCGTACAGACAGCACCCGCGGTTGGGATAGAAGCAGGGTCCCTGGCGCTGTGAGACGGCTTCTCTACTGCTGCGCCACCGTGCCACTAGACAATAGACAATAGGTGCAGGAGTAGGCCATTCGGCCCTTTGAGCCAGCACCGCCATTCGATGTGATCGTGGCTGATCATCCACAATCGGTTCCTGCCTTCTCCCCATATCCCCTGACTCCGCCATCTTTAAGAGCCCTATCGAGCTCGCTCTTGAAAGCATCCAGAGAACCGGCCTCCACCGCCCTCTGAGGCAGAGAATTCCACAGAGAATTGCCGCCGCCGAAACGAGGTGTTTTCTCAGCGGAGGGACATCCGCCCTCTGGTGTTCAACGCTCGATCCTGGGAGAGAGAGAAAGGTCCATCCCTGATCTTCTCAGGTGGTCTGCTGGAGATTTGAGAGAGAGAGGAGCGTGCGGGAGATGATAAGTAGCAGGCTCTCAGCTTTCACCCTTGAGTCTGCCAGTGTGGCATGGGTCAATGCCAACCTGCCCACAGAGCAGCTGAAACACAAATTAATGAACTCCAGCCGTGGCAAGCGGCCAAACCCCCAGCTTGTGTAACGCTGCAAAAAAAACCTCCGGAGACCAAGATCATTATCTTGAAACTTCTGGCATCATTTGGACCTGTTGGCAGCTTTCGTGAGGTGTATAATGAAAGCAGTCTCATCGGCAGGCATTGCGTTAGAGCATAGAACATAGAGCAGCACAGGAACAAGCCCTTCGGCCCACAATGTCTGTGCCGTACATCATGGCCAAAACCAACTCTTATCTACCTTGCACAGGATCTCTTGCCCAGAGTAGGGGAATCGAGGACCAGAGGACATGGGTTCAAGGTGAAGGGGAAAAGATTTAATAGGAATCTGAGGGGCGTCTTTTTCGCACACAAAGGGTGGTGGATGTATGGAACAAGCTGCCAGAGGAGGTCGTTGAGGCTAGGACTATCCCAACGTTTAAGAAACAGTTAGATTGGTCCATGGATAGGACAGGTTTGGAGGGATACGGGCCAAACGCGGGCAGGTGGGACTAGTGTAGCTGGGCCGGTGTGGGCAAGTTGGGCTGAAGGGCCTGTTTCCACGCTGCATCACTCTATGACATAATCCATACCCTCTATTCCCTGCATGTCTACGCATCCAAGTACAGTACGGGAACAGGCCCTTCAGCCCACAATGCCTTTGCTGTGCATCATCCCAAGATCAAGGAAAATGGGGAGCGTTAGCTGAGGGGGAAGGTGGGAACAATAGACAATAGACAGTATGTGCAGGAGTAGGCCATTCGGCCCTTCGAGCCAGCACAAGGCCAGCAATCAATAAAACCTCATCAGGAGGACGGTGAAATAGAGAACTAGGGCGGGGGAGGGACGGAGAGAGCGGGAAAGCAAGGTTTACTTGAAGTTCGAGAAGTCAATGTAGAACGAACCATTCTACATTTTCCTTGAGCATCGTCTCCTTTGATCTTTGTTTTCACACCTCACTCTTCCATATCTCTATGTCTCCCTCTTCCCTGATTCTCAGTCTGAAGAAGGGTCTCGGCCCGCAACGTCACCCACTCCTTCTCTCCAGAGATGCTGCCTGACCCGCTGAGTGAAGTATGTCTTGACTTGTCAAATGTCTTGTTACAGAGTTTAGTTTAGTGAGATCACATTATTGTGTATTGAGTATTGTGTGCAATTTTGGTCCCCTAATTTGAGGAAGGACATTCTTGCTATTGAGGGAGTGCAGCGTAGGTTTACAAGGTTAATTCCCGGGATGGCGGGACTGTCATATGCTGAGAGAATGGAGCGGCTGGGCTTGTACACTCTGGAGTTTAGAAGGATGAGAGAGGATCTCATTGAAACATATAAGATTGTTAAGGGTTTGGACACGCTAGAGGCAGGAAACATGTTCCCGATGTTGGGGGAGTCCAGAACCAGGGGCCACTGTTTAAGAATAAGGAGTAAGCCATTTAGAATGGAGATGAGGAAACAGGGTGGTGGAGGCAGGTTCTCTGGATGCTTTCAAGAGAGAGCTAGATAGGGCTCTTAAAAATAGCGGAGTCAGGTGATATGGGGAGAAGGCAAGAACTGATTGGGGATGATCAGCCATGATCACATTGAATAACGGTGCTAGCTGGAAGGGGCGAATGGCCTACTCCTGCACCTATTGTCTATTGTCTATTATCTATTTTCTATAGTCTATTAGTTTAGAGATACAGCGCGGAAACAGGCCCTTCGGCCCACTGGGTCCGCTCCGCACCGACCGGCGATCCCCACACATTGACACTATCTTACACAATCCTTAGTCGTGTAGTCATACAGCACGGAAGCAGACTTTTATCCTAATTGCTCCGTGCCAGCCAACATGTAAGGCAGTCCCATTTGCCATTGCTTTGCCCCATATCCCTCTCAACCTTTCCCATCCGTGTAACTGTCCACATGTGGCCATTGTTACAGCCTCAGTTATTACCTCAACATATTCATCTTTCAATCTGCCTCGGGAAAGCAGCTGACATAATCAGAGCCTTGTCCCTGTCCCACCCCGGTCGTTCCATCTTCTCCCCGCTCCCGTCCGGCAGAAGGTACAGGAGCTTGAAAGCGCGCACCACCAGGCTCAGGAACAGCTTCTTCCTCTCTGCTATCAGGCTTCTGAACGGCCTTTCCATAAGCTAGGGTACTGTCTGATTCACCTCTACCCCATTGCGGACATTGGACTTTGTCTGTGGAACTGGTGCGCTACAATGCTGAGAACTATATTCTGCACTCTGTATCTTCCCCTTTGCTCTAGAGTTTGTCTAGAGTGTACTAGAGTTTGGCTTGATTGTATGCATGTATGGAATTATCCGATATGTTTGGATAGCATGCAAACCTTTTCACTTTGAAAGGGTGGGTAGAATGCTGTACAGGCCCTAAACCCAATGCAAGGTGAATGAGAGAGTAAATGTATAACGACTTACCAACAAGGGCTCGCAGTCTCGGGCGAGGCTAGTCGGGAGCTCCAATGCCGCAGAAGGTTCGTCCAGCCACGACGCGAGATTCGATCGCCCGGCGCGGGGGAGCTGACATCCCCCCGATGCAGGAGCTGAACGCCTCGACGCGGAGGACCAGAACGCCACTGGATACCGGAGTCAAGATTTTCCCGTCAACGGGGGCTCGAGGCCCACGACCAAGGAAGAACAAAAGGAAGGACTTGAACTTTATTTCGCCTTCCATCACAGTGAGGAATGTGTAGAAGTCACTGTGGTGGATGTTCATGTTAAAATGTGTTTTTGAGTGACCTGTTGCTTTTAATTGTATGACTGGCCTGGCCAATGTTTCGGCCCGAAACGTTACCTATTTCCTTCGCTCCATAGATGCTGCTGCACCCGCTGAGTTTCTCCAACATTTTTGTGTACCAATGAAATTACTCGTATGTTGCAAAACATACTTGCCGACTAAAGTGTGATTCTGATTCTGATTCTAAAGACACATAATCACCCATGCCGCACACAGGAGCCACTATACTATAGGATCTATGTTAGTTTAGTTTAGAAATACAGCATGGTAATAGGCCCATCAGCCCACTGACTCCGCACTGACCATCCATCGCCCGTTCACGCTGGTTCTATGTTATCCCACTTGCTCATTCACTCCCAACACACCAGGGACAATATATAGAGGGCCGATTAGCGTACAAACCCACACTAGGCTGTTGCCACATGGTCGCCGGGGTGTCGCCTGTGTGTGGTCGTGAGTCGTCTCCTCAGTCGCCCAAACAGTCGTCGCGTCTTTCTGGTCGCCGCTGGATTTTCAACACGTTCAAATATTGTCGTCAACAGTGGGTTTGACGCCGATGAGCGTAGCTTGTCTTCTCCTGATGTAGGTGATGTCGTAGGTTGTCGCCGGGGGACGTTGGTTGTCGTGGGTGCTGACTTTGGTGACTTTGGTGACATTGGCGACTACCTACGTCAACCGGCGACAGGTACCGGCGACTGAATTGTCTTCAGTTGTTGCCGGCAGGGTCGTAGCTTGTCACGGGTGGACGTAGGTTGACTTCGGTTGTCGTAGGTTGTCGCCTGAGTGGTCGTAGGTTGTTGTAGGTGGACGTACTAATGGATGTCGGTAGCTTGCCGTAGCTTGACGTCAACTATGTGGTCGGTTGTTGTAGACATTGCCGTAGAGGGGGTCCAGTCACCGGTTTTTCGGCGACCTGCTATGACTACGACGGTCGCCGGCAGTCGCCTAACAAATCGCCAACGTGGGACGGGCCCATTAACTCCTTTACATAAACTGTGTGTACTAGTTTGGACTTTGGAGATACAGAGCCGAAGCAGGCCCTTCGGCCCACCGAATCCATGCTGACCAGCGATCGCCCCTTACACTAACAATATCCTACACACTAGGGACAATTTTACCGACATCAATTAGCCAATGTTTCTGCACCTCTTTTTGGAGTGTGGGAGGAAACCGGAGTACCCGGTGAAAACCCACGCGGTCACGGGAGTGGGGGGGGGGGGGGGGGGGGGTGGGGGGGGGGGGGGGGGAGGGGGGAGGGGGAGAACGTACGATACATTCAAGAGAGATTTACATAGAAACATAGAAACATAGAACATAGGTGCAGGAGTCGGCCATTCGGCCCTTCAAGCCTGCACCGCCATTCAATATGATCATGGCTGATCATCCAACACAGTATCCTGTACCTGCCTTCTATCCATACCCCCTGATCCCTTTAGCCACAAGGGCCACATCTAACTCCCTCTTAAATATAGCCAATGAACTGGCCTCAACTACCTTCTGCGGCAGAGAGTTCCAGAGATTCACCACTCTCTGTGTGAAAAATATTTTTCTCATCTCAGTCCTAAAGGATTTCCACCTTATCCTTAAGCTGTGACCTCTTGTCCTGGACTTCCCCAAAATCGGGAACAATCTGTAGATTTAGCTCTTAGGGCTAACGGAATCAAGGGATATGGGGAGAAGGCAGGAACGGGGCACTGATTCTGGATGATCACATTGAAGCTGGCTCGAAGGGCCGAATGGCCCACTCCTGCACCTATTTTCTGTGTACAAACACTGTTCAGATGGCACCCATAGTCGAGGCAGCAACTCTACCGCTGCGCCATGGTGTTGTTACATGCCTATCTGTTAAACCGTGGAGCCTTTAGCTAGCTCTGCGACTTGTGGGGTTCTGATCGACTGCCAAGTTGTGGCCAGATGACAAGTCCATGCCCTTTCAGAACAAAGGGGATGACAACCCATAATTCTAACAACTACAAGATTCTGACCAGACATCAAGGCTTCTTGTAATTGACTGCCATAGCATCTGTTTCCAAGCGCTTTGATCATCTTGACATGCATCTGGTCACAAGCAGAGGAATGGACGGACAAGGTGACCCAGGAACTCTGGGACCCTTTGGACAACAGCAAACTAATCTTCCTTTATTTTGTAGCAGGCACATATAATATTGACTTCAATGGGGGCGGCACGGTGGCGCAGCTCGTAAATCCGCTGCCTCGTGGCGCTGGAGACCCGCGTTCAATCCTGGCCTTGGGTGAGCATGAGTTGAGTTGAGTTAATAGACAATAGACAATAGACAATAGGTGCAGGAGTAGGCCATTCGGCCCTTCGAGCCAGCACCGCCATTCAATGTGATCACGGCTGATCATCCACAATCAGTACCCCGTTCCTGCCTTCTCCCCATATCCCCCGACTCCGCTATCTTTAAGAGCCCTATCCAGCTCTCGCTTGAAAGTATCCAGAGAACCGGCCTCCACCGCCCTCTGAGGCAGAGAATTCCACAGTCTCACAACTCTGTGTGAGAAAAAGTGTTTCCTCGTCTCCGTTCTAAATGGCTTACCGCTTATTCTTAAACTGTGGCCCCTGGTTCTCGACTCCCCCAACATCGGAAACATGTTTCCTGCCTCTAGCGTGTCCAAACCCTTAACAATCTTGTATGTTTCAATAAGAAACCCTCTCATCCTTCTAAACCCCAGGGTGTACAAGCCCAGCCGCTCCATTCTCTCAGCATATGACAGTCCCGCCATCCCAGGAATTAACCTGGTGAACCTACGCTGCACTCCCTCAATAGCAAGAATGTCCTTCCTCAAATTAGGGGACCAAAACTGCACACAATACTCCAGGTGTGGTCTCACTAGGGCTCTGTACAACTGCAGATGGACCTCTTTGCTCCTATACTCGACTCCTCTTGTTATAAAGGCTAACATGCCATTCGCTTTCTTCACTGCCTGCTGTACCTGCATGCATACGTTCATAGACTGATATACAAGGACCCCCAGATCCTGCTGTACTTCCTCTTCTCCCAACTTGACGCCATTTAGATAGCAATCTGCCTTCCTGTTTTTGCTACCAAAGTGGATGACCTCACATTTATCCGCATTAAATTTCATCTGCCGTGCATCTGCCCACACCCCAACCTGTCCAAGTCACCCTGCATTCTCATAGGGTGACTTGTCATATTCACCGAGGTACAATGAAAAGCTTTTGTCACGAGCTAACCAGTCTGCGGAAAGACTGTACAGTACATGATTACAATCGAGCCGCCCACAGTGTTTATCGATTCATACGTTCATAAGTGCATAAGTGATAGAGCAGAATTAGGCCATTCGGCCCATCAAGTCTACTCTGCTATTCTATTATGGTTAACCTATCTCTCCCTCCTAACCCCATTCTCCTGCCTTCTCCCCATAACCTCTGACACCCGTACTAATCAAGAATCTATCTATCTCTGCCTTAAAAATATCCACTGACTTGGCCTCCACGGCCGTCTGTGGCAAAGAATTCCACAGATTCACCACCCTCTGACTAAAGA
This sequence comes from Amblyraja radiata, assembly GCF_010909765.2. Classification (NCBI taxonomy): domain Eukaryota; kingdom Metazoa; phylum Chordata; class Chondrichthyes; order Rajiformes; family Rajidae; genus Amblyraja; species Amblyraja radiata. The sequence goes on along the minus strand of NC_045959.1, from coordinate 114,767,140 downwards.
AATTCCCCCTCATCTCCTTGACGTCCTTTAATTCTGAGGCTGTGACCTCTGGTCCTAGACTCTCCCACCAGTGGAAACATCCTCTCCACACTTGCATCAGACTTGGCTGCTGACAAGGCTGCGAGGAGAGGCTGAGTTGATGTTATGGGAAGCGGTGGCCTGTTTGCGACCAGCGGCTTGAGATGGCTCTGCACTTTCCGTGCGAAGACCTTCCCCGCCCTCCCCCCCCTTCTGCCAGCGAGACCACTGCGGGAACGCCCCACTCGTCCGGCTTGCGTCGATCACAGCCCCCGCCCCCCCCCCCCCCCCCTACTCGGGTCCAAGCGGCAGATTGCAGCTGGAGCCTCGTCAGCCGCCAACCAACTCCCCCGACAGCGTTCCTGAAACGCCAGCAACAGAGGGAATCGTGAGTCCTCAGCCAACTCAGACTGATGCTGGATTACCACCTGCTTGGCCTAAACGCTACTTGGTTCACCAGATGTTGCTGCTTGGCACCGGGCCACCCCACAGCCCAGCCTGGAGCCACAGCACAGGGAGAAAGAGCAGGAACACAGAGAACTGGGTGGCACGGTCTATTCGCCTCTTAGCTCAGGGCCGAGGGGGTCAAGGAGAGAGCGTTCGCGTCCCGGCGGTCCCTGAAGCACAAGAAGCGACAAGACAGACACCATTGTACGCAGATGCTGGGAAGTGTTTTTTTTTAAATTTTATTTATTTTTTATTTATTAGAAGCAAGTGTACAAAAATATAACCAGCGGCTTAATACAGTTATTGTACAGCTTCAATTCTGACTTTTAGCTATAGTTCAGAGAAAAGAAGAGAGAAAAAGCAAGAGAGAGAAAAAGTGGGATGTGCAAGGATAGAACCCGGAGGTTGCAGGTGGTTGCCGGAGGTTGCAGGTAGTGGAAGCAGGTAGGGAGACTGACAAAAACCTCCGGGAACCGCACGGAAACCTTGGGTGGGGCGCAAAGTCTCCAGAGGTTTCCGTTCAGGTTTCCTAAGTGGGACAGGGGCATAAGTAAAAGAAATAAGGAAGGAATAGAGAAATAAAAAGACAAAAAAGAAAGAAAAAAAGAAGTGATGATATACCTGCCTCGCATCCCTCCCCACCCATCACCCAACCCGTAATTAGATTTAACTCCGGAGTTGTGTTGTACCATACTATCCTTGTAATAAATGATGCAGAGAAGTGTGTTCAGCTCTGGCCGAACAACTTCTAATCTTGTGTGTGGATTCGATCAGAAGAAGACATTCAGGGCTGGTTCCAGATTCAATAGTCGATACACACGGCCCTCTCCTTCCCCTAACTGAGAGAGTTAGATATATCTCTTAGGGCTAATGGAATCAAGGGATATGGGGAGAAAGCATTTCTTCCATTGAACGTGTCCAAAGACAGGCAGCTCGATTTGTTACTAACACCTATGAGAGAGAAGCGAGTGTCACCAAACTTCTGAATTCTCTGGGGTGGAACCCTCTCCAAGACAGACAGACGTGAAGCTCACCGTTTGACCTGTTTTTACAAAATGTTAAATGGTCAGCTCGACATAGACTACAAGACCTACACCAAACCCAAACCAATTAGGAGCGGACGAGGGCATTCGATCCAATTTGTGATCCCAGCTACAAAGACAGATGTGTACAGCAATTCGTTCTTCCCCCGCACAATTAAAGCATGGAATAATCTCCACCCAACTATAGTTACCCAACCAGATGCAACTAAATTTAAAGTAGCTCTTTCTTCCCAATAACCCTTTCTGGCTTAAGTCCTCCCTTCACCACCTCCTGTTTAAATTCCAGTTGGAATATTTTGGAGGACCAAGAAACCAAGAACCAAGAAAGCCAGAACGGGGTACTGATTCTGGATGATCAGCCATGATCATATTGAATGGCGGACTGGATCCAAGGGCCGAATGGCCTACTCCTGCACCTATGTTTCTATGTTTCTCCTGTCATAAGGTCATAAGGAATAGGAGGAGAATTGGGGCATTCGGCCCATCAGGTCTACTCCGCCATTCAATCATGGCTGATCTATCTCTCCCCCCTAACCCCGGGGACTTCCGTGAACGCTGGTCACCGCGGAAGGTCGAATGTTTTGTTGATGAAGTTGGCGTTATATTCATTTGATGATCGTTTGTTTGTAAAAGTGTCAACATAGGCAGCCTTTGATTGTGTTAATACTCTGTGTGTATATCTTTATTTTTTGAATAAAAGTATTTGTATAATATATATATTTTTTTTTAAACCCCGTTCTCCTGCCTTCTCCCCATAACCCCTGAGGCCGTCTTTTTTTTTTTCGTATCAGCAATAATTTATTTAGGACCAAACCGTGGTAACACACCCACCACCACAGTACAAAATCACCAAATTATCCAGACACTACATTTTCAAACAACTGTTACATTCCTTACAAATATACTAAATAACCGCTATACAACTATGTCCCTATCTGACACCACCCGGGCGCGGAGGTGACCCCGATAAAGGGGCAAGCATCTGGCTCGGGCAAAGCCCTCTTCCGCCTGGCACCGTGACTCGCGGATGGCCAGCTTGGCCAGGCCTAGGACCAACCCAACCAGGACATGCTTGGCCCTGCCCACTCCCTAGATCCCTCCGGCCGCTGACAGCAGTGCCGCTCTTCCCCCACCGACACCTAGGTGGATTGACGATGCTCCTTGCCCTCCGCACCCTGGCGACAAGGGGCGCTCTTCTGGCCCCTACCATGATCACATTGAATGGCGGTGCTGCCTCGAAGGGCCGAACGGCCTACTCCTGCACTTATGTTTCTATGTTTCTCCTGTCATAAGGAATAGGAGTAGAATTGGGCCATTCGGCCCATCAAGTCCACTTCGCCATTCAATCATGGCTGATGTATCTCTCCCTCCTAACCCCATTCTCCTGCCTTCTCCCCGTAACCTCTGACACCCGTCTTTTTTTTATCAAAAAATGTATTAAATTATTTAAAATAATATATACCATACAATAAAACAAAACAGAACTCACCACCATAATACAAGACAAACAAAGATACTAAATAAACCACTGTACGGCTATGTTACAATCCTTGTCAAGGATGCATTCAAGCCCCCGCCGTGCCCAGCGATCCCACTGACACCCGTCTTGGTGGTTGACACCAGAACATAGTCGGCATGAATACAGAACAGATCAGTGTGTCCATATACCATTGTATAAATATATACACACATGAATAATTTAACTGATAAAGTGCAAATAACAGATAATGGGCTATTAATGTTCAGAGTTTTGTCCGAGCCGAGTTTAATAGCCTGATGACTGTGGGGAAGTAGCATTTCCTGAACCTGGTCGTTGCAGTCTTCAGGCTCCTGTACCTTCTACCTGAAGGTAGTGGGGAGATGAGTGTGTGGCCCGGATGGTGCGGGTCCTTGATGATGCTGCCAGCCTTTTTGAGGCAGCCCCTGCGATAGATGCGACTGCGATAGATGGGTAAATTCTCAGAGGGGTAAATAGGAATGAGAGTGTAGGAATTGGAACTGTAGCTACGAAACGGGCAGGCAAGTTAGCTTCGAAGAGGGGGCGTGGCTGGAGCATGGATCAGTGGGAGAAGGGGCGGGAGGTCAGGAGACGCGTGGACCTAAATTTCCAGAGACTCTCCATGCACTTGGCCAAGCCGACCATTATGCCCCATCTAAGATGGTTGGATGAATGGATCGGATAGTCGCACCTCTTGCCCAGAGTAGGGGAATCGAGGACCAGATGACATAGGTTTAAGGTGAGGGTGGGGAAAGATTTCATGGGAACCTGAGGGGTAACGTTTTCACAGTCAGGGTGGTGGGCGTATGGAACGAGCTGCCGGAGGAGGTAGTTGAGGCTGGGACTATCGCAGCGTTTAAGGAATACTTAAGGGCCTGTCCCACCAGCATGCTACTCCATGCGGCAAGCGTGACCTAACGTGGTCGCTTGAGCCGTATGGCCTCGCGGGGCCGGTCCCACTTCGATCGCCGGAGCCATGTGGAGTTGTGTGGAGCTGGTCCCAACATCGCGTGGGGCTCCGAAAAACTGACAGTGTCCAAAAATTCTGCGTGGCAACGGCCTGTCGGCCCGCAGCCGCATTGAGGCCGTACGCACCGCCTCGACAGGCGTACGCAGCGTCTTGACGGCGTACACCTAGCGCGTGGCGTTGCGCGATGACGTCACCGCTCGACACTGTGCGACGTCTAAATTCAGTCAGCCCGCCTCCTGCCCAGCTGATTGGTGGGTATGATGTCAGGACCAGCTCCGCACAGCTCCATACGCCTCCGCGGTTTGAATTCGGAACGGCCCCGCGAGGCCATACGCCTCAAGCGACCACGTTTGTTTGCGCTGGACGCATGCAGTCGCATGTTGGTGGGACAGGCCCTTTAGACAGGTACATGGATAGGACAGTATTAGAGGCACATGGGCCAAACGCAGGGAGGCGGGACTAGTGGAGATGGGGCATGTTGGCCGGTGTGGGCTAGTTGGGCCGAAGGGCCTGTTTCCACAGTCTATTAATCTATCACTATGACTGGTCCCATTTGCCCCCATTTTGCCCATATCCCTCTAAAACTCATTGGAGAAGCTCGGACTAACTTCAATTGGACTTTACTGGACTTTATCTTGCACTAATAATTATTCCCTCTATCCTGTCTCTGTACATTGTGGACAGCTCGATTGTAATCATGTATTGTCTTTCCACTGACTGGGTAGCACGTAACAAAAGCTTTCACTGTTCATTTAAGGAATACTTGAGACTCGTGACAATAAACTAATATCCTTCTGGATATTTTTTTTTTAAGAAGGAACTGCAGATGCTGGAAAATCGAAGGTAGACAAAAATGCTGGAGAAACTCAGCGGGTGCAGCAGCATCTATGGAGCGAAGGAAATAGGCAATGTTTCGGGCCGAAACCCTTCTCCTGAATATTGACTTCTTTAACTTCAAGTAACCCTTGCTTCTCCTCTCTCTCCATTCCTAGTTCTCCGACCAGTCCGACTGTCCTCCTGATTAAATCTTACCTTTGTATGCTTCGTGGTCACTTTCCCCTCAGCTAACAATGAAAGGACGTTCCTTTAGGAAGGAGATGAGGAGGAATTTCTTCAGTCAGAGGGTGGTGAATCTGTGGAATGCATTGCCATAATGGATATTTTTAAAGCAGAGTTAGATAGATTTTTGATTAGTACGGGTGTCAAGGGTTATGGGGAGACGGCAGGAGATTGGGGTTAGGAGGGAGAGAATATGGTAATTGTAATTGTAATTGATTTATTAGCCAAGTATGTAAGAACATACAAGGAATGTGATTTGCCATACATTAATCCCAAAAAAGCAGCAAGACACACAACTACTTAAAAATTAACATAAACATCCACCACAGCGGCTCCACTACATTCCCCACTGTGATGGAAGGCGATAACGTATTATCTTCTTCCCTCCTTTTCTCCCGCGGTCGAGGCAGTCGAACCGTCCGCAGTCAGGGCGATCGATCCTCCCGCGTCTGGGCGGTCGAAGCTCCCGAAGTCGCTCCTTAACCAAGGGACCACCAGCTCCACGGTGTTTAGGCTGCAGCGCGGACGGGGATACGGTACGGAAAACGTTGCATCTCCGTCGAGGAAAGGGATAAAAAAAGTTTCCCCCACCACATAATACAAAATAAAGATACACCAAAACATACTTAAAACAGCAAAAGAAGAAAAGGACAAGACAGACTGTAGGCGAGGCAGCCATCGCACGGCGCCACGTGGTAGATCAGCCATGATTGAAGGGCCGAGTAGACTTGATGGAACCATTAGCCTAATTCTGCTTCTATTACTTATCACCATATAACAGGGATCTATTCTACAATAGACAATAGACAATAGGTGCAGGAGTAGGCCATTCGGTCCTTCGAGCCAGCACCGCCATCGTATGTGATCATGGCTGATCATCCACAATCAGTACCCTGTTCCTGCCTTCTCCCCATATCACCTGACTCCGCAATCTTTATGAGCCCTATCTAGCTCTCTCTTGAAAGTATTCAGAGAACCGGCCTCCACCGTCCTCTGAGCCAGAGAATTCCACAGACTCACAACTCTCTGTGTGAATAGGTGTTTCCTCGTCTCCGTTCTAAATGGCTTACCCCTTATTCTTAAACCGTGGCCCCTGGTTCTGGATTCCCCCTTCCTGTCTCTGTGACTCGTTCACGCAGACACTTCCATGTTTCTGCGTGTCTCTCTCCCATCCTGACTCTCAGTCTGAAGAAGGGCCTCGACCCGAAACGTCACCCATTCCTCCTCTCCATAGATGCTGCCTGTCCCGCTGAGTTACTCCAGCTTTTTGTGTCTATCTTCGGTGTAAACCAGCATCTGCAGTTCCTTCCGACGCAGTTTAGTGAAAGGCCTGGATAGAGTGGATGTGGAGAAGATGTTTCCACCAGTGGGAGAGTCTAGGACCAGAGGTCACAGCCTCTGAATTAAAGGGCGTTCCTTCAGGAAGGAGATGAGGAGGAATCTATTTTGTTAGATGTGGGTGAATCTGTGGAATTCATTGCCACAGAAGGCTATGGTGTCCAAGCCAATGGATATTTTTAAGGCAGAGATAGATAGATTCAAGTTCGTTCAAGTGAGTATATTGTCATGTGTCCCTGATAGGACAATGAAATTCTTGCTTTGCTTCAGCACAACAGAACATAGTAGGCATGAATACAGAACAGATCAGTGTGTCCATATACCATTATATAAATATATACACACATGAATAAATAAACTGATAAAGTGTAAATAACAGATAATGGGCTATTAATATTAGTCCTGATTAGTCCGGGTGTCAGGGGTTACGGGGAGAAGGCAGGAGAATGGGATTTTCTTTTTTATTTATTTTTTTTATTTTTTTTATTATGAAACTACTTTTATTCAAAAAATAAACATAAACATAGAGTATTAACACAATCAAAGACTGCCTATGCTGACAGTTTACAAACAAATGAACGTCAAATTAATAACATCAACGTCAACTGGACCCACGAATGGCCGTTGAAGGTCGAGTGTTCCGTTTATCAACAAAACACTCGACCTTCAACGGCGACCAGTATTCATGGAAAGCCTCCAAAGTCCCCATGGACACCACGTGTTCCCTCTTAACACTTAAACAAAATTATCAAATTAAAATATTAACATTCTTATCGATAATATATTCAACCTCCTGTGGTGACCAGCGTGCACAGAAGGCCTCCACAGTCCCCATGGACACCGCGTGTTCCTTTTCTAGGGACACGCGAGCTCGGACGTAACCCCAGAAAAGGGGCAGACAGGCAATCGGTGTGCGGCCATCGACTGCCCGCTGCCTGGACCCGCGAATGGCCATCTTGGCCAGGCCCAGGAGCAGACCGACAGGGAGACCCACTCCTCCCTCCCATCCTTCCCCCCTCTGCACCGGGTGCCCATAAATTAATAATGTTGGACTAAAATGTAGCCAAAACTTGAGGAGCAGCCCTTTCAGATATTCGAACAGTGGCTGCAACCTCTCACACTCTATGTACACATGGAACACGGTCTCTTCCTCACCGCAGAAATGACAAGCAGGGGAGGAGTCCGTGAACCGGCTCAAATACCTATTACAGGCCACGGCTTTGTGCAATACTCTCCACCCCAGGTCCCCGATGTAAAGGGGGAGGACTCCCTTATAGATAGACCTCCACTGGGGACCGCTCCCCTCGTCAGGTGGTAACACGGACCGCCAGGGTGTGTCTGGACGAAAGACGAGGGCGAGGAAGTGGAGAGTGTGCAGGAGCAGCCTGTACAGTACGCGCCTCTCCGCGTCACAGAACGGTACGCTGGGCATCTCGGAAAGGCGGCTCATGTTGCATGGGGCCGACTCTCGGAGAGGGACCCGGGCCTTGGGCCCTATGAACAATTCCGACTGAACGGGGGCAAGCTCGTCCGGAATCGCTCCATGCACACGCCTCTCCTCAACACCCACCATCACAGCCACGACACCCACCTCCCCCTGAGGAGTAGGGCCCTGGCTGAAGGTGACCAAATTCCTGGCCTTCAAGAGGTCACGGTAAAAGCCAGGCAACTCCCGCCTAGCGCGTCGACTCATGCCCGCTAATGGGAGCCGTGAACCCTCCTGAAGACAGCGCCCCTGGCGTAAAAAATACGTCGCCAACACGTGCCATTTAGGAGGGTAGTCCGAGTAGATGTACCTCCGCAGGGTCCTGAGTCGGAGAGCCGCCACCTGGGTGCGAATACAGACCAGCGCCTGACCACCCTCCTCCAATGGGAGACTCAGAACCCCAGCAGAGACCCAGTGGTTCCTCTCGCCCCAGAAGAAGTTGACCAATCTCCTCTGTAACATGGTTATAAAATAAGAGGACGGGACCATAGTGGCCATCCGGTACCACAGCAGAGAGGCCACCAGCTGGTTAATAACTACAGCCCTGCCCCGGTAAGAGAGCACACCAAGTAGGCCGGACCAACGTCCCAGCCGGGCAATCACCTTCGCCTCCAGCTCCTGCCAGTTCGCCGGCCACCCCCTCTCATCGGGACTTAGGTAGACCCCCCAGCCGAGAAAACCTGCTGGCACTCACGCATCCTCCGCAGGTCAACAGGGTCGGTGAACATCAGAATTACATCGTCGGCGTAGGCCGAGAGGACCACCTCCATCCCCGGCCCCGGTAAAGCCAGGCCTGTCAACCGTCTCCGGAGAAGGCACAGGAAAGGCTCAACACAGATGGAGTACAGCTGGCCGGACATGGGACATCCCTGACGAACACCCCTCTCAAAGAGAAAGGGGGCCAACAAAGAGCCGTTGACCTTAACAAGGCATTCTACAGCAGTATATAAAAGTCGAACCCAGGCCACAAATTGTGGTCCAAATCCGAACGCCTGCAGAGTCCCCAGAAGGTAATCATGCTCCACCCTGTCGAACGCCTTCTCCTGGTCGAGGGAGAGAAAGGCGACCGACAGACCAGCCCCCTGGGTCAGATGGATCAGGTCCCGGACTAGATGAACATTGTCCTGGATGGACCGGCCCGGGACTGTGTACGACTGGTCAGGGTGGATCACCTGGGACAACACGGGACCCAGGCGATTCGCTAATGCCCGGGCAAAAACTTTATAGTCCGTGCTGAGGAGAGAGACCGGGCGCCAGTTCTTCAAAAGGCGGAGATCGCCCTTCTTGGGCAGCAGGACAACAACTGCCCTGCGCCACAAGAAGGGCATCTCCCCAGTCGCCAGGCTCTCCCCCAGGACCTTCATATAGTCACCCTCCAGGACATCCCAGAAGGCTCTAAGGTACTCCACAGTCAGCCCATCCAGCCCTGGAGACTTGCCCCCCTTGAGCTGGTGCAGGGCAATGGGATTAGGAGGGAGAGATAGATCAGCCATGATTGAATGGCAGAGTAGACTTGATGGGTTGAATGGCCTAATTCTGCTTCTACAACTTATGAATTTATGAATTTCTTATCACATTTGTGTCTGCTACCACCCTTTGAGGTGCTGCACACTCGTTGAGTTACTCCAGCGCTTTGTGTCTACCTTTGGTATATACCAGCATCTGCAGTTCTGCACTCAGTGAAGGGGAGAAGCTGAGAGCACACGGGCTGGAACAGTTGTATCGATGACTACTGTCCAGAAGATCACAGTGTCTGAGTGGTGAGATCAGAGCTCATTGCTAAAGCATCCATGTCTGATTAGGTTTTCTGAAATTAATCAATTTTCTACCATTTGAAAAGTTGAACCGATGTCAGGGCGAGCTGCCAACTCTGAGGGGAAGGGTGACAAAGTATTTAGCACTGGCCTTCCCATGAACCCCCATGATCCAATATAAGCATGTATAACCATATAACCATATAACAATTACAGCACGGAAACAGGCCATCTCGGCCCTACAAGTCCGTGCCGAACACGTATTCTCCCCTAGTCCCATCTACCTGCACTCATACCATAACCCTCCATTCCCTTCTCATCCATATGCCTATCCAATTTATTTTTAAATGATACCAACGAACCTGCCTCCACCACTTCCACTGGAAGCTCATTCCACACAGCTACCACTCTCTGAGTAAAGAAGTTCCCCCTCATGTTACCCCTAAACTTCTGTCCCTTAATTCTGAAGTCATGTCCTCTTGTTTGAATCTTCCCTACTCTCAGTGGGAAAAGCTTATCCACGTCAACTCTGTCTATCCCTCTCATCATTTTAAAGACCTCTATCAAGTCCCCCCTTAACCTTCTGCGCTCCAGAGAATAAAGACCTAACTTATTCAACCTTTCTCTGTAACTTAGTTGTTGAAACCCAGGCAACATTCTAGTAAATCTCCTCTGTACTCTCTCTATTTTGTTGACATCCTTCCTATAATTGGGCGACCAAAATTGTACACCATACTCCAGATTTGGTCTCACCAATGCCTTGTACAATTTTAACATTACATCCCAGCTTCTATATTCTATAGCTTCTATAGCTAGGGGGCTACCTCACAGCGCCAGAGACCCGGGTTCAATCCCGCCTACGGGTGCTGTCCGCATGGAGTTTGCACGTTCTCTCCGTGACCTGCGTGGGTTTCCTCAAGTTCCTCCTCCAACCTCATCTGTTGCATCCACTGCTCTTGGTGTCAACTGCTCTACATGGGTGAGACCAAGCACAGACTTGGCGATCGCTTCGCCCAACACCTCCGCTCGGTCCGCATTAACCAACCTGATCTCCCGGTGGCCCAGCACTTCAACTCCCCCTCCCATTCTGGATCCGACCTTTCTGTCCTGGGCCTCCTCCATGGCCAGAGTGAGTCCCAACACAAATTGGAGGAGCAGCACCTCATATTTTGCTTGGGCAGTTTACACCCCAGCGGTATGAACATTTTGATATTTCAGGTAGTCCCTGCTTTCTCCCTCCTTCCCCTCCCCTTCCCAGCTTTCCCACGGCCTACTGTCTCCGCCTCTTCCTTTCTTCTTCCCGCCCCCCCCCCCCCCACATAAGTCTGAAGAAGGGTCTCGACCCAAAACGTCACCTATTCCTTCGCTCCATAGATGCTGCCTCACCCGCTGAGTTTCTCCAGCATTTTTGTCTACCTTGGGTTTCCCCCAGGTTCACCAGTTTCCTCCCACGCTCCAAAGATGTACGGGTTTGTAGGTTATTTGGTTTTGGTAAAATTTTAAATTGTCCCAAGTGTGTGTAGGATGGTGCTAGTGTCCGGGTGATCGCTGGTGGGCCGCACGGCCTGTTTCCGACCTGTATCTCTAAAGTTTAAAGTCTGAAATAAAGACAGCTGACAGAGTTTCAATACTTCAAGCAAGGTCCATCTGTCTCCTCAGATTCTGGTGAACTTCTACCGCTGCACCATCGAGAGCATCCTTACCAACTGTATCACAGTATGGTACGGCAACTGCTCTGTCTCCGACCGGAAGGCACTGCAGAGGGTGGTGAAAACTGCCCAACGCATCACCGGTTCCTCGCCCCCCTCCATTGAGTCTGTCCAAAGCAAGCGTTGTCTGCGAAGGGCGCTCAGCATCGCCAAGGACTGCTCTCACCCCAACCACGGACTGTTTACCCTCCTACCATCCGGGAGGCGCTACAGGTCTCTCCGTTGCCGGACCAGCAGGTCCAGGAACAGCTTCTTCCGGCTGTTACACTACTCAACACTGTACCTCGGTGACTGCCAATCACCACCCCCCCCCCACACTCCTCCCACCAGGAAACAAATAATTGCACTACTATGACTGCACGTAAATATATTTATTTATTGCTCATATTTATGCCGCTCTTCTAGGGAGATGCTAACTACATTTCCTTGTCTCTGTACTGTACACTGCACAGTGACAATAAAAGTTGAATCTGAATCTGAATCTGAATCTGAATCTGAATCTGAAGGTCTCCCCTCAGCTTCTAACATTCTTGAGTTTATCTAACCGCTCCCTGTATCTAATACCCTCTGATCTGTGCAGCATTCTGTTGAACCTGCACCCTGTCCAAAGCCTGTATTGGACAGGGGCAGTTTCTTCCTAGCTGCTATCAGGCAACTGAACTAACCTGGAGATCGGTCTTCACCTCCCATCTACCTCATTGGTGACCCTCAGACTATCTTTGTTTGGACTTTATTTTGCACAAAACGTTATCCCCTTCATTCCGAAGAAGGGTCTCGCCCCGAAACATCGCCCATTCCTTCTCTCCTGAGATGCTGCCTCACCCGCGGAGTTCCTCCAGCATTTGTGTGTCTACCTTCGATTTAAACCAGCACCTGCAGTTCTTTCTGACACGAGTTATTCCCTTTATGTTGTATCTGTCCACCGGATGTGGAGAGGATGTTTCCACTAGTGGGAGAGTCTAGGACCAGAGGTCACAGCCTCAGAATTAAAGGACGTTCCTTGAGGAAGGAGATGAGGAGGGATTTAAGAGCTGATCTATCTTTCCCTCTCAACCCCATTATCCCCGTTACCCCTGACACCCGTACCAATCAAGAACCTGTCGGACTCCGCTTTAAACAGACACACAGACTTGGCCTCCACAGCTGCCTGTGGCAATGGATTCCACAAATTCGCCACCCTCCGGCCTGCCAGCTTGTGTCTTTTCCAAACCATTGTTCCCTCCCTCTCAGTTTCCTTCCAGCTTCCTCTTATCAATTCCGTAAGGCGACGAGCCGCAGATCCAGAGTTTAGTTTAAGGTAGACAAAAATGCTGGAGAAACTCAGCGGGTGAGGCAGCATCTAAGATGCTGCCTCACCCGCTGAGTTTCTCCAGCATTTTTTGTCTACCTTCGATTTTTCCAGCATCTGCAGTTCGTTCTTAAACAGAGTTTAGTTTGGTTTAGTTTGGAGATACGGCCCCGGAAACAGGCCCTTCGGCCCACCGAGTCCGTGCCGACCAGCGATCACCCCGTACACTAGCACTATCCCACATACTCAGGGTAATATACATTTATACCAAGCCAATTCACCCACAAAGCTGTACTCCCTTAGAGTGTGGGAGGAAACTGAAGCACCCGGAGAAAACCGTCACGGTCACGGGGAGAACGTGCAAACTCTGTACAGACAGCGCCCGTAGTCGGGATTGAACCCGGGTCTCTGGCGCTGCAAGGCAGCAAGAAACAGCTAGACAGCTACATGGATAGCACAGGTTTTGGAGGGTTATGGATCAAGTGCAGGCAGGTGGGACTAGTGTAGCTGGGACAATAGACAATAGACTATAGACAATAGGTGCAGGAGTAGCCATTCGGCCCTTCGAGCCAGCACCGCCATTCAATGTGATCATGGCTGATCATCCCCAATCAGTACCCCGTTCCTGCCTTCTCCCCATATCCCCTGACTCCGCTATCGTTAAGAGCCCTATCTAGCTCTCTCTTGAAAGCATCTAGAAAACCGACCTCCACCGCCGTCTGAGGCAGAGAATTCCACAGACTCACCACTCTCTGTGAGAAAAAGTGTTTCCTCGTCTCCGTTCTAAATGGCTTACCCCTTATTCTTAAACTGTGGCCCCTGGTTCTGGACCCCTAACATCGGAAACATGTTTCCTGCCTCTAGCGTGTCCAAGCCCTTAACAATCTTGTATGTTTCAATAAGATATCCTCTCATCCTTCTAAACTCCAGGGTGTACAAGCCCAGCTGCTCCATTCTCTCAGCATATGACAGTCCCGCCATCCCGGGAATTAACCTGGTGAACCTAAGCTGCACTCCCTCAATAGCAAGAATGTCCTTCCTCAAATTAGGGGACCAAAACTGCACACAATACTCCAGGTGTGGTCTCACTAGGGCTCTGTACAACTGCAGAAGGACCTCTTTGCTCCTATGCTCGACTCCTCTTGTTATAAAGGCTAACATGCCATCCTCGTCTCCGATCTAATTGTTGGCCGTTGTGGGCAAGTTGGGCCGAAGGGCCTGTTTCCACGCTGTATCACTCTATGACTCTAACTCTACCGCTGCGCCACCATGTTTAGTTTAGTTCAGAGATAAAGCACGGAAACAGGCCCTTCGGCCCACCGGGTCCGTGCCGACCAGCGATCCCCGCACATTAACACCATCCTACACCCACTAGGGACTAGTTTTACATTAACACCAAGCCAACGAACCTACAAACCTGCACGTCTTTGGAGTGTGGGAGGAAACCGAAGATCTCGGAGAAAACCCACGCAGGTCACGGGGAGAACGGCCAAACTGCGGGGACCAGAGAACATAGGTTTCAGGTGAAGGGGAAAAGATTTAATAGGAATCTGAGGGGTAACCTTTTCACACAAAGGGTGGTGGGTGTATGGAACAAGCTGCCAGAGGAGGTAGTTGAGGCTGGGACTATCGCAACGTTTAAGAAGCAATTAGACAGGTACATGGATAGGACAGGTTTGGAGGGATATGGGCCAAACGCAGGCAGGTGGGACTAGTGTAGCTGGGACATGTTGGCCAGTGTGGGCAAGTTGGGCCGAAGGGCCTGTTTCCACACTGTATCACTCTACGACTCTATGACACCAAAGTGTTGGAGTAACTCAGCGGGTCAGGCAGCATCGCTGGAGAACATGGATAGGTGATGTTTCAGGTTGGGTCTGAAGAAGGGCGAATAGGGTGGCGCAGCGGTAGAGTTGCTGCCTTACTGCGGGTTCAATCCTGACTGCGGGCGCTGTCTGTACGGGGTTTGTACGTTCTCCCCGTGACCACGTAGGTTTTCTCCGGGTGCTCCGGTTTCCTCCCACACTCCAAAGACGTACAGGATTGAATGTTAATTGGCTTGGTATAGTTATAAATTATCATATTCATAATCATACTTCATTAGCCAAGTATGGGGGTGGGAGGTTGCAACCTTCACGTGGTCCGCCCTGTTTCAACGAATGCAATCAACCTGGCGTGCACAATCAAATAAGATCAAACAGAATAAGTTGTCCTAGGCTGTGCATGCCATACGCAAGAAGAAGAAGAAAAAGCCAAGTATGTTTTGCAAGATACGAGGAATTTGATTTGCCATATAGTCATACCAGTAAACACACAAAACACATTTTAACATAAACATCCACCACAGTGACTCCTCCACATTCCTCACTGTGATGGAAGGCGAAAAAAAGTTCAATCTCGTCCCTTCTTTGGTCTCCAGCAGTCGGGGGCCTCGAACCTTCCGTTGATGGGACGATCTTACTCCCGTAGCCGGAGGCGGGGCGATCAAGCTCATGCATCGGGAGGGGAATCTCACCGGGCGATCTGACCACGGGTCGGGGCTAGTCGAATGTCGTGCGGCTTTTGGAGCTTTGTCGATGTCGATCTCTTTCCCGTGACTGCGAGCTCCTCGATGTCGATCTCTTACCCGTGTCTGCGTGCTCCTCGATGTTAAAGTCCGCAGGCCCACGGTTGGAGCGTCGATCCCAGGCAAGGGATCGGCCTCGATGGTAAGTCCACGGCCCCGCGGTGGGGCTCAAAGTCAGTCCCGAGCAAGGCCACCAGCTCCACGATGTTAGGCCGCAGAGCGACCGGAGATACGACCCGGAAAACAATCGCATCTCAGGCAAGGTAAGAGATAGAATAAAGTTTCCCCCTCCCCCCCTCCCCCACCCCCCAATATAAAACAAACCAGAGAACATTAACAGAAACTTTTAAAACACACTAAAAATAACAAAAAGAAGACTTAAAGGACAGACGGACTGTTGGCGAGGCTGCCATCGCGGCGCCCCCTGGTGGAAATGATCCCCAGTGTTTCCTCGCTGTCTGACTCCAGGACTCTAAATGCATACTCTTCCAAAATGAGGCCCCTGGATGCCGATCAAGAACAAGAAATCTTGCTGATTATATTTTCCTTTCCTCCAGTCTCGACGCCAATGCCAACAGTAACACCTATATTGTTGCTTTCTCTGACAGCAGCTAACTCCACACACACTAGCAAACAAAGATTATCCCTCACTAACCTTTTAGAGACATAGAAACATAGAAAATAAGTGCTGGAGTAGGCTGCGCGGCCCTTCGAGCCAGCACCGCCATTCAATATGATCATGGCTAATCCAAAAACCAGTACCCATTCCTGCTTTCTTCCCCATATTCTTTGATTCTCTTAGCCCTAAGAGCTACATCTTATGCCCCTGTCCCACTTCGGAAACCTGAATGGAACCCTCTGGAGACTTTGCGCCCCACCCAAGGTTTCCGTGCGGTTCCTGGAGGTTCCCGGAGGTTTTTGTCAGTCTCCCTACCTGCTTCCACTACCTGCAACCTCCGGCAACCACCTGCAACCTCCGGGAACCGCACCGAAACCTTGGGCGGGGCGCAAAGTCTCCAGAGGTTTCCGTTCAGGTTTCCTAAGTGGGACAGGGGCATATAATTCTCTCTTGAAAACCTCCAGTGAATCGGCCTCCACTGCCTTCTGTAGAAGAGAATTCCACAGATTCACAACTCTCTGGGTGAAAAGCTTTTCCTCATCTCAGCCCTAAATGGCTGACCCCTCATTCTTAAACAGTGACCCCTGGTTCTGGACTCCCCCAACATGGGGGACATTTTTCCTGCTGTTTACCTTGGCTCAGTAGCAAGGAACATTCTACCTTGGCTCAGTACCTCAATGGGTAATGCATCACCATTGACTCAGACTTTGATAGTTTAGATGAGTTTAGTTTATGGCTGCAGCTTGAATATAGGCCAAAGATGGACACAAAATTCCGAACCAAAAACAATCTAATGGACCTGTCCCACTTAGGCGATTTTTTCGGCAACTGCCGGCGACTGTCATAGTCGTAGCAGGTCCCCCCCCCCCCCCACACAACAACGAATATAGGAGCCAAAAGGTTGTACAGGGCCCTAGTGAGACCACACCTGGAGTATTGTGTGCAGTTTTGGTCCCCTAATTTGAGAAAGGACATTCTTGCTCTTGAGGGAGTGCAGCGTAGGTTCACAAGGTTAATTCCCGAGATGGCGGGACTGTCATACGCTGAGAGAATGGAGCGGCTGGGCTTGTACACTCTGGAGTTTAGAAGGATGAGAGGGCATCTCATTGAAACATATAAGATTGTTAAGGGTTTGGACACGCTAGAGGCAGGAAACATGTTCCCGATGTTGGGGGAGTCCAGAACCAGGGGCCACAGTTTAAGAATAAGGAGTAAGCCACTTAGAACGGAGACGAGGAAACGCTCTCACACAGAGTGGTAAGTCTGTGGAATTCTCTGCCTCAGAGGGCGGTGGAGACAGGTTCTCTGGATGCTTTCAAGAGAGAGCTAGATAGGGCTCTTAAAAATAGCGGAGTCAGGGGATATGGGGAGAAGGCAGGAACGGGGTACTGATTGGGGATAATCATCCATGATCACATTGAATGGCGGTGCTGGCTCGAAGGGCCGAATGGCCTACTCCTGTACCTAATGTCTATTGTCTATTGTGAAGTTAGAGATGACAATATTCATAATGATAGGGTGTATGCTGCCCAACGAAATAGGCCCTTTGGCCCACCAAGTCCGTGCTCACCAGTGATCACCTGTTTACACCAAAAAAAGACACAAAGTGCTGGAGTAACTCGACCGGACCTGCAGCATCTCTGGAGAACATGGATAAGTTATGAAAACATCACCTATCCATGATCTCCAGAGATCCTGCCTGACCCATTGAGTTACTCCAGCATTTTGTGTGTTTTTGTTGCATCTGCTGTTCCTTCCATCTACCCTGTTCACACAAATTCTTCTCCGTGGATTGTCACCTTGTCGTGGTGGAGAAGCTTGTGTGGTCCTGAGATCCTGAGAGCGATGCCGTCTGGAGCTATGCTCCTGTTAGGGCCACCCATGGCGGTAAGGTCGAGGGGGAGGTCCCTGACAAAGAACAATCCAACCAAGACCTCAACGATGGAACAGGTGGAGGACGATGGCTGACCTTAGTGGAGCGTCACAACGGCTGGGAAGGCGGATGAAGGCTGCAGCAGAAAAGGGTCTCCGGTCGTCTTGGACTCCATGCCACTGGATCCTGACCCAGATCTGTCAAGGACCGTGGGGTGGCTGTCTGTGCACCAGTCTCCCCACGTTAAACAAAGTCACGCACAGGCGTCCTCCATGAGAGGACAGTCATAGCCGTTTAGAGTGACCACCGATGATGATGAGGTTAACCAACTTTCTCATCCACACCCTACATATTGGGGCCAATTAACCAATGCCAATTAAACCATACTAACCCCCACGTCGCCGGGAGGTGGAGGGTGGTGAATCTGTGGAATTCATTGTCACAGACGGCTGAGGAGGCCAAGTCATTGGGTGTTTTTAAGGTGGAGATTGACCTATTCTTGATCACTAAGGGTGTCAAAGTCGACGGGGAGAAGGCAGGAGAATGGGGTTGAAAGAGAGAGTTACATAGACAATAGACAATAGGTGCAGCAGGAGGCCATTCGGCCCTTCGAGCCAGCACCGCCATTCAATGTGCTCATGGCTGATCATCCCCTATCAATAACCCGTGCCTGCCTTCCCGCAATATCCCTTGACTCCACTAGCCTCTAGAGCTGTATCTAACTCTCTCTTAAATACATCCAGTGATTTGGCCTCCACTGCCCACCGTGGCAGGGAATTCCCCAAATTCACAACTCTCTGGGTGAAAACTTTTTTTCTCACCTCAGTCTTAAATGGCCTCCCCTTTATTCCAAGACTGTGGCCCCTGGTACTGGACTCGCCCAACATCGGGAACATCTACTCCTGCACCTATAGCCTATTGTCTATTGACAGGCAGCATGTCTGGAGAGAAGGAGTGGGTGACATTTCAGGTCGAGACCCTTCTTCTGACCTGAAGAAATTCGGGTTCGGGTCGGGACCCGAAACTTCATCCGTTCCTTTTCTCCAGAGATTCTGCCTGTCCCGCTGAGTTACTCCAGCATTTTGTGTCTATCTTCACATCTAACTCGGATATTCTGCCGTGGACTGAGTCAAAGTCCTAGAATTCCCCAGCTGAAACGATTTTGGAGGAAGCTTCACGGTGAATGGTTCGAAGGGTCGAATGACCTACTCCTGCACCTATTGTCTATTGTCTGTTGAATTGAGCCGCTATGTTGATGAGAGGGTGTCGATGGGAAAACGCTGAGAAGCCCACCAGTTAACTCCATCAACACTCTGTGATCGTGCAAGCTGCAACGAGGCTAACTCCATGAGCAGGGCTGTGAATCGCATTGAGGTTTCCACACCTGGAGTGGTGTGAACGTGAACGGCCAGTCAGTTAGCGCACACCCCTTTCCTTCTGTACGATGGATTGCGGGGTCCTCGATCTCCCACCCCCACCCCCCCCCCGGACTCTCCCAATCGCTTTCCCAGGCGCTGGAACACCGCGCGGAAGAATCACATCTTTCGAAGCTGAAATGCAAAATATTTCACATCAGGGCACAGATGCAAAATGAATTATTACATGCTGAGCGCTCAGAGGTTTAGAAGGATGGGGGAGTGTGGGGGAGGGGGGGAAACAACCTAATTGAAACTTACTGAAATATGAAAGGACCGGATACTGCAGATGTGGAGAGGATGTTTCCACTAGTAGGGAGAGTCTAAACCAAGAGGTCACAGCCTCAGAATTAAAGGACGTTCTTTGGGAAGGAGATGAGGAGAAATTTCTTTCGTCAGAGGCTGGTGAATCTGTGGAATTCTTTGCCTCAGACGGCTGTGGAGGCCAAATCAGTGGATATTTTTAAGGCAGGGATAGATAGTATATTGATTAGTACGGGTGTCAGAGGCTATGGTGTGAAGGCAGGAGAGTGGGGTTTAACACCTCCAGTTTAAATTCCATTTGGAATATCTTGGAGGACCAAGTAACCAAGAACCAAGAGGGGGAGAGTTAGATCAGCCATGATTGAATGGCGGAGTAGACTTGATGGGCTGAATGGCCTTATTCTGCTCCTAGAACTTATGAACATTAGCAAAGGAATACTTTGATTTCATAACTTCATGTCATTGGAGTCGAATTAAGCCATTCAGCCCAGCCATTCCTCTTCGTCTTCTTCCTAAACATAAAAACATAGAAACATAGAAAATAGGTGCAGGAGTTGGCCATTCGGCCCTTCGAGCCAGCACCGCCATTCAATGTGATCATAGAAACATAGAAACATAGAAAATAGATGCTAGAGAAGGCCATTCGGCCCTTCGAGCCTGCACCGCCATTCAATACGATCATGGCTGATCATCCAACTCAGTATCCCATCCCTGCCTTCTCTCCATACCCCCTGATACCTTTAGCCACAAGGGCCACATCTAACTTAAATATAGCCAATGAACTGGCCTCAACTACCTTCTGTGGCAGAGAATTTGTGTAAAAAATGATTTTCTCATCTCGATCCTAAAAGACTTCCCTCTTATCCTTAAACTGTGACGCCTAGTTCTTGACTTCCCCAACATCGGGAATAATCTTCCTGCATCTAGCCTGTCCAACCCCTTAAGAATTTTGTAAGTTTCTATAAGATCCCCCCTCAATCTTCTAAATTCTAGTGTATACAAGCCGAGTCTATCCAGTTTTTCTTCATATGAAAGTCCTGCCATCCCAGGAATCAGTCTGGTGAACCTTCTCTGTACTCCCTCTATGGCAAGAATGTCTTTCCTCAGATTAGGAGACTAATACTGTCCGTAATACTCCACGTGTGGTCTCACCAAGACCCTGTACAACTGCAGTAGAACCTCCCTGCCCCTATACTCAAATCTTTTTGCTATTGAACACCCTATAATACTGAGGCTGTGACCTGTGGTTCTAGACTCTCCCACTAGTGGAAATATCCTCTCCACATCCACTCTATCCAAGCCTTTCACTATTTGGTAAGTTTCAATGAGATCCCCCCCTCATCGTTCTAAACTACAGTGAGTACAGGACCAGGTTGTACAGGCCCAGTGAGTATAGGCCCAGTGAGTACAGGCCCAGGTTTTACAGGCCCAGTGAGTATAGGCCCAGTGAGTACAGGCCCAGTGAGTATAAGCCCAGTGAGTACAGGCCCAGTGAGTAAAGGCCCAGTGAGTATAGGCCCATTGAGTATAGGCCCATTGAGTATAGGCCCAGTGAGTACAGGCCCAGTGAGTATAGGCCCAGTGAGTATAGGCCCAGTGAGTATAGGCCCAGTGAGTACAGGCCCAGTGAATACAGGCCCAGTGAATACAGGCCTAGTGAGTACAGGCCCAGTGAGTACAGGCCCAGTGAGTACAGGCCCAGTGAGTACATGTCCAGTGAGTAAAGGCCCAGTGAGTACAGGCCCAGGTTGTACAGGTCCAGTGAGTACAGGCCCAGTGAGTACAGGCCCAGTGAGTACAGGCCCAGTGAGTACAGGCCCAGTGAGTACAGGCCCAGTGAGTACAGGCCCAGTGAGTACAGGCCCAGTGAGTACAGGCCCAGTGAGTACAGGCCCAGGTTGTACAGGCCCAGTGAGTACAGGCCCAGTGAGTACAGGCCCAGTGAGTACAGGCCCAGTGAGTACAGGCCCAGTGAGTACAGGCCCAGTGAGTACAAGCCCAGTGAGTACAGGCCCAGGTTGTACAGGCCCAGTGAGTACAGGCTCAGTGAGTACAGGCCCAGGTTGTACAGGCCCAGTGAGTATAGGCCCAGTGAGTATAGGCCCAGGTTGTACAGGCCCAGTGAGTACAGGCCCAGTGAGCACAGGCCCAGTGAGTACAGGCCCAGTGAGTATAGGCCCAGTGAGTACAAGCCCAGTGAGTACAGGCCCAGGTTGTACATGCCCAGTGAGTATAGGCCCAGTGAGTACAGGCCCATTGAGTACAGGCCCAGTGAGTACAGGCCCAGTGAGTACAGGCCCAGTGAGTACAGGCCCAGTGAGTACAGGCCCAGTGAGTACAGGCCCAGGTTGTACAGGCCCAGTGAATACAGGCCCAGTGAGTACAGGCCCAGGTTGTTCAGGCCCAGTGAGTATAGGCCCAGTGAGTATAGGCCCAGGTTGTACAGGCCAGGTGAGTACAGGCCCAGTGAGTACAGGCCCAGTGAGTACAGGCCCAGTGAGTACAGGCCCAGGTTGTACAGGCCCAGTGAGTACAGGCCCAGGTTGTACAGGCCCAGTGAGTAAAGGCCCAGTGAGTACAGGCCCAGGTTGTACAGGCCCAGTGAGTACAGGCCCAGGGAGTACAGGCCCAGGTTGTACATGCCCATTGAGTATAGGCCCATTGAGTATAGGCCCAGTGAGTACAGGCCCAGTGAGTACAGGCCCAGTGAGTACAGGCCCAGTGAGTACAGGCCCAGGTTGTACAGGCCCAGTGAGCACAGGCCCAGTGAGTACAGACCCAGTGAGTACAGGCCCAGTGAGTACAGGCCCAGTGAGTACAGGCCCAGTGAGTACAGGCCCAGTGAGTACAGGCCCAGGTTGTACAGGCCCAGTGAGTACAGGCTCAGTGAGTACAGGCCCAGGTTGTACAGGCCCAGTGAGTATAGGCCCAGTGAGTATAGGCCCAGGTTGTACAGGCCCAGTGAGTACAGGCCCAGTGAGCACAGGCCCAGTGAGTACAGGCCCAGTGAGTATAGGCCCAGTGAGTACAAGCCCAGTGAGTACAGGCCCAGGTTGTACATGCCCAGTGAGTATAGGCCCAGGTTGTACAGGCCCAGTGAGTACAGGCCCAGTGAGTACAGGCCCAGGTTGTACAGGCCCAGTGAGTATACGCCCAATGAGTATAGGCCCAGGTTGTACAGGCCCAGTGAGTACAGGCCCAGTGAGTACAGGCCCAGTGAGTATAGGCCCAGTGAATATAGGCCCAGTGAGTACAGGCCCAGTGAGTATAGGCCCAGTGAGTATAGGCCCAGTGAGTATATGCCCAATGAGTATAGGCCCAGGTTGTACAGGCCCAGTGAGTACAGGCCCAGGTTGTACAGGCCCAGTGAGTACAGGCCCAGTGAGTACAGGCCCAGGTTGTACAGGCCCATTGAGTACAGGCCCAGGTTGTACAGGCCCAGTGAGTACAGGCCCAGTGAGTACAGGCCCAGGTTGTACAGGCCCAGTGAGTACAGGCCCAGTGAGTACAGGCCCAGTGAGTATATGCACAGTGAGTACAGGCCCAGTGAGTACAGGCCCAGGTTGTACAGGACAAGTGAGTATAGGCCCAGTGAGTACAGGCCCAGTGAGTATAGGCCCAGTGAGTATAGACCCAGTGAGTATAGGCCCAGTGAGTACAGGCCAAGTGAGTACAGGCCCAGTGAGTACATTCCCAGGTTGTACAGGCCCAGTGAGTATAGGCCCAGTGAGTACAGGCCCAGTGAGTATAGGCCCAGTGAGTACAGGCCCAGTGAGTACAGGCCCAGTGAGTACAAGTCCATTGAGTACAGGCCCAGTGAGTACAGGCCCAGTGAGTACAAGCCCAGTGAGTACAGGCCCAGTGAGTACAGGCCCAGTGAGTACAGGTCCAATGAGTACAGGCCCAGTGAGTACAGGCCCAGGTTGTACAGGCCCAGTGAGTACAGGCCCAGTGAGTACAGGCCCAGTGAGTACAGGGCCAGTGAGTACAGGCCCAGTGAGTACAGGCCCAGTGAGTACAGGCCCAGTGAGTACAGGCCCAATGAGTACAAGTCCAGTGTGTACAGGCCCAGTGAGTACAGGCCCACTGAATACAGACTCTTGGTGATCCTCGGGCTATCTTTGATCTGAATTTGCTGGCTTTGCCTTGCACTAAACATTATTCCCTTATACACTGTATAGTATTGCCTTTCCACTGGCTGGATAGCACGCAACAAAAGCTGTTCCCCGTACCTGGGTACACGTGACAATAAACTAAACTAAACTAATTTGATTCAAGGACCCGGTGTATCCTGCAGCCCTTGGACAGGTGATGTGACAATAAACTAAACTGAAACTGAGATCCTCGGAGACATATGTAATCTGTTTACTTGTTGAAACAGGCCCATCGGCCCGTCCAGTCCATGCCGACCATCGATCACCCCGTTCACACGAGTTCTAGGTTATTCAACTTTCTCAAACTTTATTTTATAAAATTATGGGAGGCATAGATAGGGTAGACATTCAGAACCTTTTTCCCTACGTACAAATGTCCAACAATAGACAATAGACAATAGGTGCAGGAGTAGGCCATTCGGCCCTTCGAGACAGCACCGCCATTCAATGTGATCATGGCTGATCATCCCCAATCAGTACCCCGTTCCTACCTTCTCCCCATATCCCCTGACTCCGCTATCTTTAAGAGCCCTATCTAGCTCTCTCTTGAAAGTATCCAGAGAACCCGCCTCCACAGACTCACAACTCTCTGTGTGAAAAAGTGTTTCCTCATCTCCGTGCTAAATGGCTTACAACCTTATTCTTAAACTGTGTGGCCCCAGGTTCTGGACTCCCCCAACATCGGGAACATGTTTCCCGCCTCTACAGGATGCTCCGGTTTCCTCCCACACTCCAAAGACATCCAGGTTTGTAGGTATTTGGCTTGGTATAAACATGAATTGTCCCTGGTGTGTGTAGGATAGTGTTGCTGGGAGGGGATCGCGGGCTGAAGGGCCTGTTTCCGCTCCATATCTCTAGACTAAACTAAACCTGTCAATCTCATCCTTAAAAACACCCACTGACTTGGCCTCCACAGCCGTCTGTGGCAAATAATTCCACAGATTCACCACCCTCGGACTAAAGAAAATCCTCCTCATCTCCTTCCTCATGGAACGTCCTTTTATTCTGAATTTTGCGAAGAGCCACTTACGTCTCAGCACCGGGCAATGGTCCACGGATGTGTAATATTCCCGCACAGGTGGATATATAAGCAGAAGGATTTTATGTGGAATTTGGGATTTTCCAGGCTGATTATTTCCTGCTGGGTTGCGGTGTGGAGAAGGTTTCTGGATTTACAGTGGGGACCGTACTGTTGTAGGGAGACCCCTGTATCCGTGTAGTCACTGCCTGCTTCCTCTGCTCCTCCCGCAGAGGATGTTGTACAGACCCAATCCCCCAAACAATCTTCCGGTCGATCCAAACCACCTTCCTCCTCCTGTGGCTCTCCATCCCGCCTCCAGTCCCCACACCTCCAGTGCTCCTTGGTCCTCCCATCCTGCTCGCACTACAATAAGGAGGTGTCTCTGGAGAGAGGGAATGGGCGACGTTTTGGGTCGAGGCCTTTCTTCATACCCGAAACATCACCCATTCCTTCTCTCCAGAGATGCTGCCTGTCCCGCTGAGTTACTCCAGCATTTTAGAATAGAGTAGAATAGAATAGAATAGAATGCCTTTTATTGTCATTCAATTTCAGTGCCTTATGGACGCAGCCCAGACCATCGCACAAACCAACCTCCATTCCATTGACTCCATCTACACCTCATGCTGCCTCGGCAAGGCCAGCAGCATCATCAAGGACCAGTCGCACCCCGGCCACTCCCTCTTCTCCCCACTCCCATCGGGCAAAAGGTACAGAAGTGTGAAAACAAACACACACCTCCAGATTCAGGGACAGTTTCTTCCCAGCTGTTATCGGGCAACTGAACCATCCTACCACAACCAGAGAGCGGTCCTGAACTACTATCAACCTCATTGGTGACCCTCGGACTGTCCTAGATCGGATTTTGCTGGCTTTACCTTGCACTAAACGTTATTCCCTTTTCATGTGTCTGTACATTGTGAACGGCTCGATTGTAATCATGTATTGTCTTTCCGCTGACTGGATAGCACGCAACAAAAGCTTTTCACTGTACCTCGGAGGACAGAGATGTGTGGTGCGTCCGTCACCGTTCCCATCGGAAGCCAGCGCAGCTGTGTCGTTAATGTTTTCAACGACGATGAATGAATGACGAGAGAGCTGTCCTGTTCTTCCATCAACTTCATTGGGGACCTTCGGACTATGATGAATTGGATTTTACATTGCACTAGACGTTATTCCCTTATTCATCATCTGTACACTTTGGACGGCTTGACTGCAATCATTTATAGTCTTTCCACTGAGTGGACAGCACGCACCAACAAAGCTTTTCACCGTGCCTCGGTACATGTGACAAAAATGAAGCCTTCGGCCAACCGAGCAGATTTCCACCCAGCGGATTTCCACCGCTGGAAGTATAGGATTTTGGTGTGTGTGTGTGTTCTTTATCATCATTCCTTACAATGCCGTGTACGACAGTGATCGCAACTTCTACTGAAGTGTGGATGGCCTTTGGCTCGCTAGGAGCTCATCCGCCCTTTGACAGGTCTTGTTTTTGGTCCTGCTGGGGGTCCACAGCCCCCTCCTCACCTGGCAAACCAGGTGGGGGAGACGGTTTAGTCACCGACTATCCGACCATGGAGCAGGTAGCACGGGATTACATGGTACCCGTAGCGGGGAGGAACTCCCCCCGACCTGACATGAGGTAGTAGGTGATATATGTCATGTTCATAAGTTGATAAGATGTAGGAGCAGAACTAGGCTGTTCGGCCCATCGAGTCTACTCTGCCATTCAATCATGGCTGATCTATCTCTCCCTCCCAACCCCATTCATAAATTCATACATCATAGGGGCAGAAATAAAGGCCTGTGACACTTGGGCATCATTTGCACGTCATTTACGCGACACGACGCTCGACGTGGTGACGTAGGTAGTGACGCGTGGTCGCGCGTGGCACCCCAGGATTTGGGGATTCACAAAATCTTCGCGGGCCACCTGCGTGACGCGCAAATGACGCCCGTGGGACAGGCCCTTTAGTCAATAGACAATAGGTGCAGGAGTAGGGCTTTCGTCCCTTCGAGCCAGAAAGTCTACTCCGGCATTTAATCATGGCTGATCTATCTCTCCCTCCCAACTCCATTCTCCTGCCTTCTCCTCGTTACCCCTGACCCCCATACTAACCAAGAACCCGTCAATCTCCATTTTAAAAATACCCGATGACTTGGCCTCCACAGCCGGCTGTGGCAATGAATTCCACAGATTCACCACCCTCTGACAGAAAAAAAAATTCCACCTCTTCTCATTTGCTAAGGGTTCGTCTAATTCTGAGGCTATTGGTGGAGGTGAACTATTTTCACCGGTGAATGAATTTAAGATGGCCAACATTAGGGATAGTGTCCAGGAATAGGAGAAGCAAGGAGAGGATTTCTAAAGCAGGGAATGACCTATCGGAGCAGGAAGGTGGAGGAATCTGTAATGAGTTTTAAAAGAGGAAATGAATACATATTTTTGAGCGAAAAACAATCGAGAGGGTGTGGGGGAAAGGAAGTGGATTGGAACTGTGTAAATGGCTCCAGGAGAGAGCTGGCAAGGACCCAGCTCTCCCTGAGAACTCTGCATTCTTCCGATCCCAGCCCCCCGTTTCATCCTCACAGGCCCTGTCGGAATTTCCTGCCGTTTTTCCCGCCTGTTTCTCTGCATCACCAGCTTCATAGACAGACAGTGAAAGGCCTGGATGGTGTGGATGTGGAGAGGACGATCCTGTTGAACCTGAACCCTCTCCAAAGCCTGGAATGGACAGCGGCACTTTCTTCCCGACTGCTATCGGGCAACCGAACCATCCTCTCACCAACTGGAGAGCGGTCCTGACCTCCCATCTACCTCATTGGAGAAACCTCGGGCTATCTTTGTACGGACTTTATCCTGCACATAACATTGTTCCCTTCATCATGTATCTGTACACTTGGATGTGGAGAGGATGTTTCCACTGGTGGGAGAGTCTAGGGGCAGAGGTCACAGCCTCAGAATTAAAGGACGTTCCTTTAGGAAGGAGATGAGGAGGAATTTCTTTAGTCTGAGGGTGGTGAATCTGAGGGATTCTTTGCCACAGACGGCTGTGGAGGCCAAGTCAATGGATATTTTTAAGGCAGAGATAGATAGATTGTTGATTAGTGCGGGTGTCAGGGGTTATGGGGAGAAGGCAGGAGAATGAGATTAGGAGGGAGAGATAGATCAGCCATGATTGATTGGCAGAGTAGACATGATGGGCCAACGTTTCGGCGACTGTGGGTTTGACGTAGCTTGTCTTCTCCTGACGTTGGTGCTGTCGTAGGTTATCGCCAGGTGCTGACTCCGGTGAATTCCATCGGCGACTACCTACGTCAACCTACGTCAACCGGCGACAGGTGGACTGGGCAGCGTTTACAACTTTTAGAATTCTTTTCCGCTCCTGGACACTCAAGTTGCCGAACCGAGCCACGAACCTTGGTTCAAAAGCGATCCTTTGGTGAACAGCTCATGAGGCAGCCACCTTGTCCTGCAGCCAAGATGAACAGGTGGGACCTCCGTATCTCACGACTTCCTTTGAGGAACTGGGAAAAGGTCCACTCCCCTGAATGACCCAGGGTGGAAAATACATATATATGTGTATCTACAGTTTACAGAAGGATGGTTAAGTGCTGGTGACAATTCAGTGTGCTCGCTGACTCCGTTTGAAGGGCATTGTGGAATCCAGCCAGCATCTCCCAAAGGCTGTGCAGGAAGGAACTGCAGATGGTGGTTTCAAACCCAAGATAGACGCAAAAAGCTGGAGTAACTCAGCGGGACAGGCAACATCTCTGGAGAGAAGGAACGGGCGACGTTTCGGGTCGAGACCCTTCTTCAACCCCGAAACGTCACCCGTTCCTGCTCTCTCCAGAGATGCTGCCCGTCCCGCTGAGTTACTCCAGCTCTTTGTGTCTTATCTCCCAAGGGTTCGTTGCAGTTCACAAACCTGTCTCACCACATCCTGTGCATGCATTCTCATGATCTCACGTTGACCTTGCGATCTCTGACCATCAGCTCACAAGTGATAGGAGCAGAATCAGGCCATTCAGCCCATCAAGTCTACTCAGTACAATATTGCCTTGCGTACAGCAGCACAAACATTCCCAATTTAATAGCTTAAAGGGCCTGTCCCACTTAGGCGATTTTTTCAGCGACTACAGGCGACTAGGCAGTCGCCACATGGTTGCCGGGGTGTCACGTGTGTGGTCGTGAGTCGTCTCCTCAAGTCGCCTAAAGAGTCGGAATGTTCAAAACGTTTTGGCGACTGTGGGCTTGACGTAGCTTGTGTTCTCCTGATGTAGGTGCTGTCATAGGTTGTCACCAGGTGACGTTGGTTGTTGCCGGGTGCTGACTCCGGTGAATACCATTGGCGACTACCTACGTCAACCTACGTCAACCGGCGACTGAATTGTCTTCAGTTGTTGCCGACAGCGTCGTAGCTTGTCGTAGCTTGTGGACGTAGGTTGACATTGGTTATTGTACGTTGTCACCTGTGTGTATGTAGGTTGTCGCAGGTGTGGTCGTAGGTGGACGTCCGAATGGGTCGCCGGTTGTCGGTAGCTTGCCGTAGCTTGCCGTAGCTTGACTAGGTGGTAGGTTGTTGTAGACATTGTCATAGGGTGGGGGTCAAGTCGCCGTTTTTTTGGAGACTTGCTACGACTGTTACAGTCGCCAGAAGTCGCCGAAAAAATCACCTAAGTGGGCCAGGCCCTTTACCCTTAAAATGGCCGTGGCTGCCTTGCGTCGCAACTGTATGCAGTTCCTGTTTAGCCAGGGGGTTAAGGGTTTTCTCGTCAATATTTGATTCAAGAACAAAGTCCCGTTGCAGTGGCTGCCCCCTCATCCCCTTAGTCTTTTCTGTCCTTCATCAGTCGTACAAAACCCACCTTAACCCAGGGTGTACATTCAGTGAGCTCTCACCAGCTAACTAAAGACTTGGGCCATTTTAACTCCTGTTCCTTAAGGTGTCATAATCCTTACTGTCATAAGGTGCGATTGGAGCAGAATTAGGCCATTCGGCCCATCAAGTCTACTCCGCCATTCAAACATGGCTGATCTAACTCTCCCCCTCAACCCCATTCTCCTGCCTTCTCCCCATAACCCCTGACACCCGTACTAATCAAGAATCTATCTATCTCTGCTTGGAAAATATCCATTGACTGGGCCTCCACAGCCTTCTGTGGCAATGAATTCCACAGATTCACCGCCCTCTGAAATTCCACCTCATCTCCTTCCAAAAGGAACGTCCTTTAATTCTGAGGCTGTGACCTCTGGTCCTAGACTCTCCCACTAGTGGAAACATCCTCTCCACATCCACTCTGTCCAGGCCTGCCAGTGGGAGGTGGGTGCATGGAACGCGCTTGCCAGTTGTGGTGGTTGAGGCAAATGCGATCGAGGCATTTAAGGGGAATAGATCACATAAACGCACTTTGCCCCAAGTAGGTGAATCGAGGACCAGAGGACATAGGTTCAAGGTGAAGGGGAAAAGATTTAATAGGAATCTGAGGGGTAATGTTTTCACACAAAAGGTGGTGGGTGTGTATGGAACTAGTAATTAAGGGTGGGACTATTGCGACATTTACTGTAAGAGATATTTAGACAGGTACATGGATAGGACAGGTTTGGGGGGATATGGGCCAAACGCAGGCAGGTGGGACTAGTGTAGATGGGCCAGTGTGGGCAAGATGGGCTGAAGTGCCTGTTTCCACACTGTATCACTCTGTGACACTATGATTCTAGTGGTACCATCCTCGCTACCTTCTCTTTCACAGGGAGGCGGGGGAGGGGGGGGGGGGGGGGGGGGGGCTGGAACGCGATGCCAGGGTTGGGTGGTGGAGGTAGATACGATAGTGGTGTTTAAGAGGCTTTTATCTTATTAATGTCTTATTATTATTAATGTTTAGTGTTTTCTGAGTCATTCGTAAATGTTACTGTATGTCATGTTGTTACTTGTGAACGGAGCACCAAGGCAAATTCCTTGTATGTGAATACTTAGCCAATAAACTTACTTACTTACTTAGATAGGCACACGGATATGCTGGGAATGGAGGGATATGGATCACGTGCGGCAGGAATGGGTTGGTCTGGACATCATGTTTGGCACGGACATTGTGGGCCGAAGGGCCTGTGATTGTACTGTTCCATGTTCAATATTTAATGTTCAATGTGCATGAAATAATCTATCAGTAAAAAGTGGTCAAAAAGTCATTCGCCACATTGGCCTTCATCAGCCAGACTGTTGAGTATTGAGGTTGGGAGGTCATGTTGCAGTTGTATTAGACGTTGGTGAGGCCACATTCAGAGTATTGTGTTCAGTTTCGGTCACCATGTCATAGGAAGGATGTTGTTAATCTGGAAAGGGTGCGGAAAAGATTTACGAGGATGTTTCCAGGACTAGAGGGCCTGAGCTACGGGGGAGGGGGGGGGGGGGGGGGTTGAGTAGGCTGGGTCTCTATTGCCTGGAGTGCAGGAGGATGAGGGGTGATCTTATAGAGGTGTGCAAAACCATGAGAGGAATAGGCACAGAGTCTCTTGCCCAGAGTAGGGGAATCGAGGACCAGAGGACATAGGTTCAAGGTGAAGGGGGGAAGATTTAATAGGATCCTTTTTTCTTTCTATCCTGAGTGGTAACTTTTTTCACATGAAGGGTGGTGGGTGGATGGAACAAGCTGCCAGAGGAGGTAGTTAATAGACAATAGACAGGAGTAGGCCATTCGGCCCTTCGAGCCAGCAGGCAGGTGGGACTAGTGTCAATGTGATCATGGCCGATCTTCCCCAATCAGTACCCCGTTCCTGCCTTCTCCCCATATCCCCTGACCCCGTTATCTTTAAGAGCCCTATCTAACTCTCTCTTCAAAGTATCCAGAGAACCGGCCTCCACCGCCCTCTGAGGCAGAGAATTCCACAGAAGGCTGTGGTGGCCAAGTCAATGGATATTTTTTAAGGCAGAGATGGATATATTCTTTATTAGTGCTGGTGTCTGGGGCTATTGGGGAGAAGGCAGGAGAATGGGGGTTCGGAGGGTGAGATCGATCAGCCATAATTGAATGGCGGAGTACACTCGATGGGCCGAATGGCCTACTTCTGCCCCTATCACCTATGACCCTGTGACCTAAATATTCATACCACTGACAGATTGATGAGTAAAGTGCCTGTGCCAAACCCTGCCACGTCCTATTAAACGCTCGCTATTATTAGCCTTTTACAAAGTCTTTCCCATTGCCACCCAGTCAAGGAAAGAATTGTTAAAAGGTGATGAGGGTTATTTGACTGTACAGTGGAGGATTGGCGGGCCTGCTGTTTCCAGGGCGATAGAGCACAAACTCAACATAATGAACTTTTCCATTTCCTGGCATGTTTCCTTTATTTTCTTAGACATCGACGAGAAATTGCACCGCTCAGCTTTGAACGCACACACGTTTCCCCCGAGACTTGACTCCGATCCTATTTTGAAAAGCACTGGTGGGGAAATAAGGGGCGATCACGCACTGCGTTAAGCCTGACGGGACGGCACGGTGGCACAGCGGCAGAGTCGCTACCTCACGGCGCCAGAGACACAGGGGCGATCCTGACCACGGGCCCAGTCTGCGTGCGGAGTCTGCACAGGAAGGAACTGCAGATGCTCTTTTAAACCGAAGATGAATGCCAATATGCTGGAGGCTAATGATGCATGAGAGGAATAGATCGGGTGGATGCACAGAGCCTCTTGCCCAGAGTAGGGGAATCAATGACCAGAGGACATAGGTTCAAGGTGAAGGGGAATAGATTTAATAGGAATCTTGAAGGGTAACTTTTTTTCACACAAAGGGTGGTGGGTGTATGGAACGAGCTGCCGGAGGTAGTTGAGGGTGGGATTATCCCAACGTTTAAGAAACAGTTGGACAGGTACATGGATAGGACAGGTATGGAGGGATATGGGCCAAACGCAGGCAGGTGGGACTAGTGTAGATGGGACATTGTTGGCCGGTGTGGATGAGTTGGGCCGAAGGGCCCGTTTCCAAACTGTATCACTCTATGACTATGACTCTTTAACTCAGCAGGACAGGCAGCATCTCTGGAGAGAAGGAACGGGTAACGTTTCGGGTCGAGACCCTTCTTCAGTGGAGTTTGTAACTTCTCCCCATGACTAGGTTTTCTCCGGGTTCTCCGGTTTCCTCCCACATTCCAAAGATGGGCATTTTTGTTGTTAAGATTGTTAAGGGCTTGGACACGCTAGAGGCAAGAAACATGTTCCCGATGTTGGGGGAGTCCAGAACCAGGGGCCACAGTTTAGGAATAAGGAGTAAGCCATTTAGAACAGAGACGAGGAAAAACTTTTTCTCACAGAGAGTTGTGAGTCTGTGGAATTCTCTGCCGGAGGCCGGTTCTCTGGATGCTTTCAAGAGAGAGCTAGATTGGGCTCTTAAAGATAGCGGAGTCAGGGGATATGGGGAGAAGGCAGGAACTGATTGGGGATGATCAGCCATGATCACATTGAAAGGCGGTGCTGGCTCGAAGGGCCGAATGGCCTACTCCTGCACCTATTGTCTATTGTCTATTGTCTATTGTCTATTTCTGTAGGTTAATTGGCCTCTGTACAATTGTCCTTTGCTGTGTCGGGAGTGGTTGCAAAGGTGGGATAACATGAGAACCAGTGTGAACTGAAACTAAAACGGTTTGTCACCCTTTTTAAAAAAATCAAAAAACACAACTATTTTCCTGATATTCTAATAACTAGTATACAACCCCGGTAAAGGGGCAAGCATCCGGCTCGTGCAGAGCCCTCTTCCGCTTGGCACCGTGACTCATGGATGGCCAGCTTGGCCAGGCCTAGAAGCAACCCAACCAGGACATCTTCAGCCCTACCCACTCCCTAGATCCCGTCACTAGTCCTTCGGTCGCTGACTGACAGCAGAGCCATTCCTTCCCTTGCGGATGCTAGGTGGAGTGGCGGTGCTCCTTGCCCCCCAGACCCTGGCGACAAGGGACCCTCCGCTGGTCCCTCTACCCTCAACAGGAACGACCCTGCTCTCGGTAACTCTTTGTTACCCTCCCACATACCAAAGGCGTGCAGGTTCGTAGGCTAGTTGGCCCTCTGTAAATTATCCCTAGTGTGTCGGTGGTAGGTGGGATAACCTAGCGGATGATCGTTGGTCGGCAGGGAATCGATGGGCCGAAGGGCCAGATCCCACGCGATATCTCTGAACCCGACATGCTTCCCCACTCATAGAGTCATAGCGTGATACAGTGTGGGAACAGGCCCTTCGGCCCAACTTGCCCACACCGGCCAACTTGCCCCTCCAAACCTGTCCTAACCATATACCTGTTTCTTAAACGTTGGGATAGTCCCAGCCTTAACTAACTCTTCGACGGTAACACTGACTGCTCTCAAGACACATCCATTGACTGCCCCAAGTTCTT
Organism: Amblyraja radiata; assembly: GCF_010909765.2. Classification (NCBI taxonomy): domain Eukaryota; kingdom Metazoa; phylum Chordata; class Chondrichthyes; order Rajiformes; family Rajidae; genus Amblyraja; species Amblyraja radiata. The sequence continues at coordinate 114,733,242 of NC_045959.1, read as the reverse complement.
CCGCCCTCCTGTCATTCTCCTCGGTAAATACAGAAGGCGGTGGAGGCCAGGGCAGTGGATATTTTGAAGGCAGAGGTAGATAGATTCTTGATTAGTGCGGGTGTCAGGGGTTATGGGGAGAAGGTTGGAGAATGGGGTTCTGAGGAATGCTGCCTGTCCCACTGAGTTACTCCAGCATTTTTGCGCTTATCTTCGGTTTAAACCAGCATCTGCAGTTCCTTCCAACATCATTTCAGTCACTGTTTCTTTTTCAGACTTTACAGACTCTAGACTTTAGAGATACAGCGTAGAAACAGGCCCTTCGGCCCATCGAGTCCGTGCTGACCAGCGTTGTTCTATCTGGGCCACATGACAATAAAACACTCTTGACTCTTGCCTCTTATCCTAGACATTAGAGACAATTTTCAATTTTTATCGAAGCCAATTAACCAACGAATATGTTAAAGATTCTATATATATGCCAATTGTTCTTTGGTTTAGTTTAGTTTAGTTTAGTTTAAAGATAAAGCCCTTCGGCCCCAAACCAACCAGCGATCACCCGTTCACACTAGTTCTATGCTATCCCATTTTCTCATCCACTCCCTACACACTTGGGGACAATTTGCAGAGGGCCGATTAACCTACAAATCCGCACGCCTTCGGAATGTGGGTGGAACCCGGAGCGCCCGGAGAAAACCCACGCAGGCCACAGGGAGAACGTGCAAACTCCGTACAGACAGCACCCGTGGTTAGGATCCAACCCTTGTGTCCCTGGCGCTGTGAGGCAGCAACCCCTCCGGCGCGCCACTGTGCCCGCCCCAATTAGTCCACCATCAAACGTTAGTTTAAGGCACCAAATCTCAGGCTGTTCCATTGTTTGCGGAATAGTTTTAAACAACCGTTTCCTATCGAGTCTCCTGCGTATTTCTGCGTTCAATGCACTCTCTGGGTTTTTGTCTTCGTTCCCCATTGGCAGAAGTGACCTCCTTTGAACCGCGGGGCTAACTCAACAGGATATGCGATATCTGTTGCTCAACATGCAATACACCATGCTGCGCTATTCAGAAAAAAACAACTCATGGCTGTAAAAATAAATAGACAAGATTTCACTGAATAGTTCATTAAACAAACATCAAACGGGACTGTGCTGAGGTAACAACATGTTTGAATGTTAAATGGTCTGTTTAATATAAAACGTCCAGTGTTTATTTAATGCTGGGGCTGGAGTAGATGGGTCGATGCCTTACCCTGGAGTTCAGTGGCCCCTGCACATCTTTCTATGCTTCACTATCGCCTTTGAGTGCAAGGTTTTGCAACTGTGCCCTTGAGCTCCAGGCAAGTTTGTTCCACAACATCTCTGGAAAGTCCAAATGGGAAGAAGGTTTTTTTTTTTTTCTTTCGGTAAAAGGGAAAATAGTTTGTTCCCCATTTTTGGCTGATCAGAGAATTCAGTGATGGAATCTTCCCTCAAGCTAGCAATAATAATCTAACGGATTGAAAAGACTAATAATTAATTAATAAGACTAAAAGTTAATTTGGAAGAAGGAATTAGGAGCAACACTAGCAAGTTTGTGGATGACACAAAGCTGGGTGGCAGTGTGAACTGTGAAGAGGATGTTAGGAAGTTGTAGAGTGACCTGGACAGGTTGAGTGAGTGGGCAGATGCATGGCAGATGCAGTATAATATAGATAAATGTGAGGTTATCCACTTTGGTGGCAAAAAGAAGGGGGCAGATTATTATCTCAATGGGGTTAGGTTAGGTGTCCTTGTACACCGGTCACTGAAAGTTGGCGTGCAGGTACAGCAGGCAGTGAAGAAAGCTAATGGAATGTTGGCCTTCATAACAAGAGGATTTCAGTATAGGAGTAGAAAGGTTCTTCTGCAGTTGTAGAGGGCTCTGGTGAGACCACATCTGGAGTATTGTGTACAGTTTTGGTCTCCTAATTTGAGGAAGGACATCCTTGTGATTGAGGCAGTGCAGCGTAGGTTCACGAGATTGATCCCTGGGAATAACTGTGCACAGTTCCCTGAAAGTGGAATCTCATGTAGATAGGGTGATAAAGAAAGCTTTTGGTGTGCTGGCCTTTATAAATCGGAGCATTGAGTATAAAAGTTGGGATGTAATGTTAAAATTGTACAAGGCATTGGTGAGGCCAATTCTGGAGTATGGGGCACAATTTTGGTCGCCTAATTATAGGAAGGATGTCAAAAAAATAGAGAGAGTACAGAGGAGATTTACTAGAATGTTGCCTGGGTTTCAGCAACTAAGTAACAGAGAAAGGTTGAACAAGTTAGGGCTTTATTCTTTGGAGCGCAGAAGGTTAAGGGGGGACTTGAAAGAGGTCTTTAAAATGATGAGAGGGATAGACAGAGTTGACGTGGATAAGCTTTTCCCACTGAGAGTAGGGTAGATTCAAACAAGGGGACATGACTTGAGAATTAAGGGACAGAAGTTTAGGGGTAACATGAGGGGGAACTTCTTTACTCAGAGAGTGGTGGCTGTGTGGAATGAGCTTCCAGTGAAGGTGGTGGAGGCAGGTTCGTTTTTATCATTTAAAAATAAATTGGATAGTTATATGGACGGGAAAGGAATGGAGGGTTATGGTCTGAGCGCAGGTATATGGGACTAGGGGAGAATACGTGTTCGGCACGGACTAGAAGGGTCGAGATGGCCTGTTTCCGTGCTGTAATTGTTATATGGTTATATGGTTATATGGTTATATGGTTATATGGTTATATGGTTATATGGCGGGACTGTCATATGAGGAAAGATTGAAAAGACTAGACTTGTGTTCACTGGAGTTTAGAAGGATGAGGGGGTTCTTATAGAAACATATAAACATTATAAAAGGACTGGACAAGCTAGATGCAGGAAAAATGTTCCCAATGTTGGGCGAGTCCAGAACAAGGGGCCGCAGTCTTAGAATAAAGGGGAGGCCATTTAAGACTGAGGTGAGAAAAAATGTTTTCACCCAGAGAGTTGTGAATTTGTGGAATTCCCTGCCACAGAGGGTAGTGGAGGCCAAGTCACTGGATGGATTTAAGAGAGAGTTAGATAGAGCTCTAGGGGCTAGTGGAGTCAAGGGATATGGGGAGAAGGCAGGCACGGGTTATTGATAGGGGACGATCAGCCATGATCACAATGAATGGCGGTGCTGGCTCGAAGGGCCGAATGGCATCCTCCTGCACCTATTTTTCTATGTTTCTATGTTTCTATGTTTCTAACCTAACAAGCTATTAACAGTGGCGCTGGGTAGAGATGCTACCTTACGACGGCAGAGACCTGGGTTCGATCCTGACTACAGGTGCTGTCTGCAAGACCAGCGATCCCCGCACACTAGCACTACCCTACACACACTAGGGACAATCTACAATTTTGACCAAAACCAATTAGCCTGCAAACCTGTACATCTTCGGAGTGCAGGAGGAAACCGGAGCACCCGGAGAAAACCCACACGGTCACGGGGAGAACGTACAAACTCCGTACAGACAGCACCTGTAGTCAGGATCGATCCCGGGTCTTTGGCGCTGTGAGGCAGCAACTCTAATTGCCCCTGAATCTGGAGGTGTGCGTTTTCACACTTCTATTATTATTGCCCGATGGAAGAGGGGAGAAGAAGGAGTGGCTAGCAGCATAATCAAGGACCAGTCACACCCTGGTCACTCCCTCTACTCCCCTCTCCCATCGGGCAAGAGGTACAGAAGTGTGAAAACACACACCTCCACATTCAGGGACAGTTTCTTCCCAGCTGTTATCAGGCAACTGAACCATCCCACCACAACTAGAAAGTAGACAAAAGTGCTGGAAAAACTCAGCGGGTGAGGCAGCATCTATGGAGCTTCAGTCTGAAGAAAGGTTTCGACCCAAAACGATTCCTATTTCCTTCATTCCATAGATGTTGCCGCACCCGCTGAGTTTCTCCAGCACTTTTGTCTAACTACTATCTACCTCTTTGGTGACGCTCGGACTATCTTTGTTCTGGCTTTGATGTCTTTACCTTACACTAAACGTTATTCCCTTATCATGTATGTATCTGTACACTGTAAATGGATCGATTGTAATCATGTATTGTCTTTCCGCTGACTGGATAGCACGCAACACAAGCTTTTCACTGTACCTCGGTACACGTGACAATAAACTAAACTAAACTAAACTAAAGATGATTGCTCGACTATATTGGATTCCACAAGGACTCCAGCAATGGTGTGTGACTTTACTCTAATTCCCCAGTACTTGTCCCTACACTGGGGAATCCGCCGCTGGATGCACGCCAAATTTGACCAGTACAAGTACAATAAATGCATTCATTTCCACCCAAGCAAATACCTATAGAGGACATGGTAGGCAATTTACATTTAGAAATGCAATTACATGTTTTTAATTGTTTAAATATGTTTCAAATGTTTTTTTTTACTGTTCTACAAAGATGATTAAGACTTTGTTTCATTTCATTTTCTTTTAATGCATTTGGATATCAAAAGCAGGGCCGGCGTTAAGCCGATTTGACCGATTGCTCCCAATTGGGCCCCGCGCCTAATGGGGGCCCCGCGCCTAATGGGGGCCCCGCACTAATGTTCAGTATTTCGTACGGAAATACGAATTCTCTTTGTTAAATAAAGATTTTTTTTAATTCGCCATCCGGATTTTTTTTAAACGAACATGCATAACAACCGCTGCACGGCCATCATACACAAACGATTTGTTAACTAGTGCTGTTAGCACTTCTTAACGGTAAGTAGTTAACACCTTGTTATGCGAAGTCATGAATCTGCATCTATCCGCATTCCTCAGTAAATGTTATAGTGTTTTGAACAAGTATTAATGACGCCGTGTTCAAAAGGGAACTGCAGATGCTGGAATATCGAAGGTACACAAAATTGCTGGGGAAACTCAGCGGGTGCAGCAGCATCTATGGAGCGAAGGAAATAGGCGACGTTTCGGGCCGAAACCCTTCTTCAGACTCATTTAATGACGCCGTGATCCTTTGAATAAAATTCACGCGGCGTCATTAATACTTGTTTAAAACACAATTACATTACTGAGGAATGTAGATCGATGACACGTTGAGAATTTCATTTAACTCACCATCATGAGTGAGGGCCCCGGACCGCGAGAAGGGGCTTCTTCCTGGTGTGCAGGTTAGTCATTCACCTACCGACCCACGTTGTGTCTCTCTGTCTTTTGCTCACTCCCTCCCTCCCTCTTTCTCTCGCGCTCTCTCTCCCGCTCCCCGTCTCGTCTCTCTCTAGCTCTCCTACTCCCTCTCTATCACCCTGTCCCCTCAGCATTCCCGGAATCATTGATGTTTAGCGGTAGACAAAAATGCTGGAGAAACTCAGCTGGTGAGGCATTCGCCTGGCCCGCTGAGTTCCTCCAGCACTCTGTGTTTTTTGTTTGGCTCTGAAGTTGAAGGTGGCTCAGTGGGACGGGCAGCGGCTCTGGGGAGAGGGCTGTGTTTCTGGTCGAGACCCTTCTTCAGACAATCACAAGTACTCTCACCGACGCGAGTTCAGTTCGGTCTGAAGAAGGGTCTTCTCTCCAGAGTCGCTGCGCTGCCTGTCTGCTGAGTTACTCCAGCTTTATGTCTATCTTCAATTTCAGAGAATTACAATTTCTCACGGGGGGCTTATAACGTCTCTAAACCCCTCTGGGACCCTCTGAACACCTCTAAACCCCCTCTAGCCCCCCTATTTCCCTCTATTCCCCTCTAAACAATTGTAAACACACCTGAACCCATCTGAAGCCCTCTAAACATCTCTAAACCGTTTAAACCCCCTAAGGTCGGCCATGCACGCACACACACAGACGCATACACACAAACACACACACTCAGTCACAGAGACACAATCGCATACACTCATAAACACACACACACACACACACACACACACACACACACACACATTCAATCTTTCAAAGTGCCGCTCATTTTATTAGATGTGTGACACTTTCATATAGTTTTTCAAAATTTTAGTATAATCAAGCATTTAAATTTTTTTTTGGTTAAAGACGAGCATACTACACGAAATATAAACATACATAAATTTTTACTTTTCTAGAGTAGGGGGCCCGCCATCAATTTTCTAATTGGGCCCCGCAATTCCTAGCACCGGCCCTGATCAAAAGCATTCAAAAACATCTATTGTTTTGGCTTTTTTGACAGTTGGCTAAGCTTGCGAACTTTATCCTTGCAAGCTGTCAATGTTTTTTTTCTTTATCAGACTGCTGGGGGAACTCAGCGGGTCAAGCAGCGTCTGTGGAGGGAAAATGGCAGAAGATATTTCGATCAGGACCGTTTTTCAGACTGATCCGCTGAGTTACTCCAGCACTTTGCATTTTGCTCAAGATTTGAGCGTCTGCAGTTCCCGTTGCCTAAGACGGGTGACACAGTGGCCTAGCGATAGAGTTGCTGCCTTGCAGCGCCAAAGACCCGGTTTCAATCCTGACTACGGGCGCTGTCTGTACGGAGTTTGTACGTTCTCCCAGTGACCTGCGTGGGTTTTCTCCGAGGTCTTCAGTTTCCTCCCACACTCCAAGGACAGGCAGGTTTGTAGATTAATTGGCTTGGTAAATGTAAAATCGTCCCTGGTGTGTGTAGGATAGTGTTAGTGTGCTGGTCGGCGTGGGTTCGGGGAAGGGCCTGTATCCGCACTGTATCTCTAAAACTACAAGTGGGCTTGTACTGGTGACTCCCTTCGATCTCGACACTTAAGGTCAATCATCGTCAACCAGCAAGTCGCTGAAAGTGGCAACACAAGTAGATAGAATAGTTAAGAAGTAATGCTGTCTGCTTGCCTTCATTGGTGATGGCATTGAGCATATGAGTTGGGAAATCAAGATGCTTTCAAGAGAGAGCTAGATAGGGCTCTTAAAAATAGCGGAGTCAGGGGATATGGGGAGAAGGCAGGAACGGGGTACTGATTGGGGATGATCAGCCATGATGACGTTGAATGGCGGTGCTGGCTCGAAGGGCCAAATTGCCTACTCCTGCACCTATTGTCTATTGATGTGGTTTAGTAGGACTTTGGATCGGTCCCAGTTAGAGTATGGCGTGCAGTTCTGGTCGACCCATCACAGGAAGGATGTGGAGGCTTTGGAGAGCTTGCAGAGGAAGTTTACCAAGTTGATGCCAGGATTAGGGGGATTAACTAGAAGGAGGTTGAACAAACTTGGATTGTTTACAGCAAATTATGAGAGGCATTGATAGGGTAGACAGTCAGAACCTTTTTTCCCAGCATGGAAATGTAAATTACTAGAGAACGTAGCATTGAGACATCTCCGTGGATTGTCACCTTGTCGTGGTGGAGAAGCTTGTGTGGTCATGAGATCCTGAGAGCGATGCCGTCTGGAGCTATGGTCCTGGTAGGGCCACCCATGGCGGTAAGGTCGAGGGGGGAGGTCTCTGACAAAGAGCAATCCAACCAAGACCTCAACGGTGGAACAGGCGAAGGACGATGGCTGACCTTAGTGGAGCATCACAACGGCTGGGAAGGCGGATGAAGGCTGCAGCAGAAAAGGGTCTCCGGTCGTCTTGGACTCCATGCCACTGGATCCTGACCCAGATCTGTCAAGGACCGTGGGGTGGCTGTCTGTGCACCAGTCTCCCCACGTTAAACAAAGTCACGCACTGGCGTCCTCCATATAGTAGGTATGTTGCAAAGCCTACCTGAAGCGTCGTTGAAAATCTGTCGCTGCGGGTGTGCGCGATTTTGGCGCCGTTTAGAGGGGGGCGGGTTTAAAACGCGATTTTCTCTAGGCTGTTCAAATCGAAGATGTTCAGCCTAGTTAATTATTAACGAAAAATCGCTGGAAGACCCCGTCACAAAAGCTATTATTAGTTTTAAAGGCCTCGTATAATAGTTATAGTAGTTTAAAAATCAATCTCTAAACCCGCGACCGCCAGCAACCGCAGGGTCTCATAAAGCAAACCACAGAAGGTAGGCTGTATATTTTTACATTAAAAAGGGCTTCTAAAGATCCCTTTATACAAAGTTTAATATTGCGAGTAGCTCATTTTGGGCCCATTATATCCCGCAGTATTTTTCTGGGCATTTGGGGCACAAATCTACCGCAATGTGAACGTTCTAAACCAGCGCGTTCCACAGGGACCCACTAGAAAGCTGATTTAAATGGGCATTTATTTACAGCAATTGAACACTGAATTCCTTCCATTTGGCCTATAAATTAATGTAAATGAGATTTAAAAATCATGTTTTATTGTGAATTATTTGTGAATATTATTTGGACATTTAGGCTATTTAAAAATGTTAATCATTTATTAAGAAACGGATAGATGTTTAGATCTAGTAATTGAAGTCTGAAAGTAGCTACAATTAGGTAACTAACTAATTATATGCTTTAATTTCAGGTCATCCAAGTAAGATTATTTTATATTTGTTTCAGAATGCTTCAATCTATGATAACTGAAAATTTCATTCAGTTCTCTTAATTTTTAAGAAAGTTATGGGCTTTTGACTGTTCACGATCACAGCTTTTTTGTTATGTCCATAGAAAATCAATAGGGAACAAGATGCTCATTTCCGAGTATGAAAATGGCCATAACTTTTTAAATACTTGAGATATGAAAGTGAATTAGGTGTCAAATTAAACTTATTTTTATACTTTATCTGATGGGATAAATCACAGACTTGATTTTTAAAATCTCAAAATTTTGTAACATTGCTACATATATGGAATAACACCCTGGAGACACCCATGGTCATCCACGACCGAAGGGGGCCTAAAAAGAGGTAGTTTTGAGTTGAGAAGGGCAAAGCTGAATGGAGATGTATTGGGGCAGGATTTTACACAATGGGTGCCTGGAACGCGCTGCCAGGGGTAGTGTTGGAGGCAGATACGATAGTGGTAGTTAAGAGGCTTTTAGACAGGCACATGGATGTGCAGGGAATGGAGGGATACGGATCACTTGCGGACAGATACGGTTTAGTTTAGTTTAGATTAGTTTAGAGATACAGCGCTGAAACAGGCCCTTCGGCCCACCGAGTACACACCGACCAGAACCAGGGGCCACACACAGTTTAAAAATAAGGAGTGAGCCATTTAGAACGAAGACGAGGAAACACTTTTTCTCACAGAGTTGTGAGTCTGTGGAATTCTCTGCCTCAGAGGGCGGTGGAGGCCGGTTCTCTGGATACTTTCAAGAGAGAGCTAGATAGGGCTCTTAAAAATAGCGGAGTCAGGGGATATGGGGAGAAGGCAGGAACGGGGTACTAATTGGGGCTGATCAGCCATGATCACATTGAATGGCGGTGCTGGCTCGAAGGGCTGAATGGGCAATTCCTGCACCTATTGTCTATTGTCCATTGACCAGCGATCCCCGCACACTGACACTATCCTACACCCACTAGGGACAATTTTTACATTCACCAAGCCAATTAACCTTCAAACCTGTACATCGTTGGAGTGTGTGAGGAAAACGAAGATCTCGGAGAAAAGCCACAGAGGTCACGGGGAGAACGTGCAAACTCCGTACAGACAGCACCCGTAGTCGGGATCGAACGCGGAGCTCCAGCGCTGTGAGGCATGCAACTCTACCGCCGCGCCACCGTGCCACAACGGTCTTGGCATCATGTTCGGCACGGGCATTGTGGGCTGAAGGGCCTCTTTCTGTTTCTGGGCTGCACTGTTGTTCTATGTTGTACGGATGTCAGCACCAGTTAATTTATCGTTGTGGGTGTTGTAGTAAGTGTAATCTGCAGTAAGTGAGGGTGTCTTGGGCAAACATCTGGTGTTTCACTGGGATGTCGAGCAGCTCCCTACACTTGCTGGCTTTCCATCCAGCCAACTGAGACAAAAGCACACTGGATAGCCACCAAGTGGTCACAGGAGTGGAAGGTAACCTCATCTCCATTACACAGCTACATCTCTTCACCAGATAAAAGCTGTCCAGGGTCTGAGCTCCCCAGAGGAGCATGGGTGAAGCTCAACACACTTGGTACTGGAGTTGGGCGTTTCAACGCCAGCGTGTGGAGATGGGGGCTCCCTCCGCCAGAGCCCAGCCTGTGAATGTGGGAACAGAACAACACACAGCCAACCATGTCATCTCTGGGTGCCCGCTCTACCACCCACCAAATGGAGCTGTGTCAGGGCCTGGCAGACATTGACGCCAACAGAGACAACAACCTGGCTGCTCAACACCCGGCTTGAGACCTAACTATTCCTTTGGCTTATTTATGTTTCATTTGCAAGAAGCAAGAAGATGGGACTATGGACTGAGCCATTTGAGACACGACCTGCAGATCATAAGGTCATAAGGTCATGTGATAGGAGTAGAATTAGGCCATTCGGCCCATCAAGTCTACTTCCACAGCCAACAATGGGCCATCGTGGGCTCCAACTTTCATTGTTTATCCTTGCTGGCCTCGATTTGTTCTTTTCATACCTATCATTCTCATAAGGTCATAAGGAATAGGTGCAGAATTAGGCCATTCAGCCCATCAAGTCTACTCCACCATTCAAGCATGGCTGATCCATCTCTCCCTCCTAACCCCATTCTCCGGCCTTCTCCCCATTAGCCCAGACACCCGCACTAATCAAACAGCTATCTATCTCTACCTTAAAAATATCCATTGACTTGGCCTCCACACAGCCTTCAGTGGCAAAGAATTCCTCAGATTCAATAATGTTTTATTATTTATGTTTAATGTTTTATGTGTCATCCCTAACTGTCACTGTATGTCACTGCGGGCGGAGCACCAAGGCAAATTCCTTGTATGTGAATACTTGGCCAATAAACGTATTCATTCATTCATTCAGATTCACCACCCTCTGACTGGAGAAAGTCCTCCTAGATGTCCTAGAATGGATATGAGGAAACTCTTTTTCTCACAGAGAGTTGTGAGTCTGTGGAATTCTCTGCCTCAGAGGGCGGTGGAGGCCAGTTCTCTGGATACTTTCAAGACAGAGCTAGATAGGGCTCGTAAAGATAGGGGATATGGGGAGAAGGCAGGTACAGGATACTGAGTTGGATGATCAGCCATGATCATATTGAATGGCGGTGCAGGCTCGAAGGGCCGAATGGCCTACTCCTGCACCTATTTTCTATGTTTCTATGTTTCTATGATCACATTGAATGGCGGTGCCGGCTCGAAGGGCCGAATGGCCAACTCCTGACCTATTGTCTATTGTCTATCGTCACCCTCTGACTGGAGAAATCCCTCCTCATCTCCATCCTAAAGGAACGGCCTTTAATTGTGACAATGTGCCCTCTGGTCCCAGACTCTCCCACGAGGGGAATCAACCTCTCCACGTCCACTCTATCCAAGATCCCAGAATGGGAAGTGCAGTGCCAGCTTCGGACTTGAGAAATCGTTGAGGAAATGGGGTGTGGAGGAAGGGAGGGGTCAGAACTGTGTGTAGCCACTTGATGGCAGTCTTCCACTGCTTACTGCGAGTGGCAAAGCCAGTGTGGGAGATACGGTCAGGGTGTGGTCAGTAGTGTGATGAAGCTGCCAGATAGAAGCTAACATGGTCTTTCACCAACAACATGCCTTCCTTCCTCCACTCAAACTTTCAGACCCAATGTAAGGTTATGAGAAGGCATGGTAGAGTTGCCGCTTCACGGTGCCGGAGAACCCCGGTTCGATCCTGACTATGGGTACCGAGTCTATCGCCCCCGGTGACCTGCGTGGGCTTCCTCCGGGTGCTCTGGTTTCCGGCCACACTGTAAAGATGTGCGGGTTTGTAGGTCCAATGGCATCGGTAAAATGGTAAATTGTACCCAGAGTGGACAATAGTAGAAACATAGAAACATAGAAATTAGGTGCAGGAGTAGAGGCCATTCGGCCCTTCGAGCCTGCACCGCCATTCAATGTGATCATGGCTGGTCATCCAACTCAGTATCCTGTACCGTGCGGGGTGATCAATGGTCGGCGTGGACTCGATGGGCCGAAGGACCTGTCTCCATGTTGTATCTCAAAACTAAACTGTTTCCCGATGTTGGTCCTGGAGTCCAGAACCATGGCCACAGTTTAGGAATAAGGAGTAAGCCATTTGGAACGGAGACGAGGAAACACTTTTTCTCACAGAGAGTTGTGAGTCTGTGGAATTCTCTGCCTCAGAGGTGGAGGCAGGTTCTCTGGATGCTTTCAAGAGAGAGCTAGATAGGGCTCTTAAAAATAGCAGAGTCAGGGGATATGGGGAGAAGGCAGGAACGGGGTACTGATTGTGGATGATCAGCCATGATCACATTGAATGGCGGTGCTGGCTCGAAGTGGCAAATGGCCTGTTCCTGCACCTATTGTCTATTGTCTATTGTTTATTGTCTACTGTCTATTAACTAACCTCAGTTGGAAACAACACATTTTTACCGTAGCCAGCAACATGCAATTCAAGAGCTCTTTGAAGAGGAATATTTTGAAATCTTCCCCTCTTTTATCAGGCTTCCGAACGGCCCTTCCATAAGCTAGGGCACTGTCCGATTCACCTCTACCCCATTAGAGTCATTGAGTGATACAGTGTGGAAACGGGCCCATCGGCCCAACATTCCCACACCGTCCAACAATGTCCCAGCTACATTAGTCCCACCTGCCTGCTCTTGATCCATATCTCTCCAAACCTGTCCTATCCTTGTAACTGTCTAATTGTTTCTTAAAAGTTGGGATAGTCCCAGCCTCATCTACCTCATTTGGCAGCTCATTCCATACACCCACCACCCTTTGTGTGAAAAAGTTACCCTTCAGATTCCTAATAAATCTTTACCCCTTCAACTTGAACCTATGTCCTCTGGTCCTCGATTCCCCTACTCTGGGCAAGAGACTGTGCATCTACCCGATCTATTCCTCTCATGATTTTATACACCTTTATAAGATCACCCATCATCCTCCTGCGCTCCTTGGATTAGAGTTCCAGCCTAAACATATAAGATTGTTAAGGGTTTGAACACGCTAGAGGCAGGAAACATGTTCCCGATGTTGGGGGAGTCTAGAACCAGGGGCCACACAGTTTAGGAATAAGGAGTAAGCCATTTAGAACGGAGACGAGGAAACACTTTTTCTCACACAGAGTTGTGAGTCTGTGGAATTCTCCGCCTCAGGTGGAAGCAGGTTCTCTGGATGCTTTCAAGAGAGAGCTAGATATGGCTCTTAAAGATAGCGGAGTCAGGGGATATGGGGAGAAGGCAGGAACGGGGTTGTGGATGATCAGCCATGATCACATTGAATGGCGGTGCTGGCTCGAAGGGCCAAATGGCCTACTCCTGCATCTATTGTCTATTGTCTATTGCTCAACCTCTCCCTATCGCTCAGACCTTGTAGCCCTGGCAACGTCCTCGTAAAGCTGTTTAAGAAGGAACTGCAGATGCTGGAAAATCGAAGGTCCTCATAAATATTCCCTGTACCCTGTCCAGCTTGACAACATCTTTTCGATAACATGATGGACAGAGCTGAACACAACACTCTCAATGTGGACTCATGTATTATACAACTGCAACATGAACTCCAACCTTCTCTGCTCAACTCAGTCTGAAGAAGGGTCTCCACCCGAAAAACGTCACCTATTTCTTCGCTCCGTAGATGCTGCCTCACCTGCTGAGTTTCTCCAGCGTTTGTGTCTACCTTCTCTGCTCAATGCTGTGACTGATGAAGGCCAATGTGCCAGACGTCTTTTTGACCGCCCGATCACCCCTACCATTGTGAACATTGGACTTTGTCCCTGGAACTGATGCGCTACAATGCTGAGAACTATCTCTCTCTCATTGCTCTGCCCATCGTGCTTGAGTTTGGCTTGAGTGTGTTCTTGCATTCTTGAAAGGCCTGGATAGGGTGGATGTGGAGAGGAAGTTTCCACCAGTGTTAATTAAAGGACGTTCTTTGAGGAAGGAGATGAGGAGGAATTTCTTTAGTCAAAGGGTGGTGAATCTGTGGAATTCATTTCCACAGACGGCTGTGGAGGCCAAGTCAGTGGATATCTTTATGGCAGAGATAGATAGATTCTTGATTAGTACGGGTGTCAGGGGTTACGGGGAGAAGGCAGGAGAATGGGGTTAGGAGGGAGAGATCGATCAGCCATGATTGAATGGCGGAGTAGACTTGATGGGCCGAATGGCCTAATTCTGATCCTATCACTTATGAAGAGCATCATTCATACATAGAAACATAGAAACATAGACAATAGGTGTAGGAGTAGAGGCCATTCGGCCCTTCGAGCCTGCACCATTCGCCATTCAATATGATCATGGCTGATCATCCAACTCAGTATCCTGTACCTGCCTTCTCTCCATACCCCCTGATCCCTTTAGCCACAAGGGCCACATCTAACTCCCTCTTAAATATAGCCAATGAACTGTGTCCTCAACTACCTGCTGTGGCAGAGAATTCCAGAGATTCACCACTCTTGGAGCAGAATTAGGCCATTCGGCCCATTGACACTATTCTGCTATTCCAATCACCGTGTTACCCTGATGGACCAGGGCTGTAGACCAGCTTACGGAGGCAGCGTGGGCAGTGGAACTCAGTTGTGAGTTCACACTGGGAGATGGGGAAGTGTGAGCCTGCCTGCCTTGAGGGGAACCAGGAGCATACAAGCAGCTTTTGGTATTAGATGTACATGTATCCCCACAGTCTCCCTACCAGCTGTTCGTTCCATCAATACAGATGCACAAAATAAACGCTGGGGAAGGCACACTGCTGAAACAATATGAATTCCCACTCACTCACTCCCGGGGATGCAAAGCCCTGGAATGTGTGCGGAGGATAATGAGGTTACCTGGGGAAAGGAAGCTCTCCCCCTCTTACAGAGGGCATCGGGAATGTCGATGAGAAATTGGAGAGAGAGGGAGAGAGAGAGAGAGAGAGAGAGAGAGGGAGAGTGACAGAGAGAGGGAGAGAGACAGAGAGAGAGAGAGAGATACAGAGAGAGTGACAGAGAGAGTGAGACAGAGAGAGAGAGACAGAGAGACAGAGAGAGACAGAGAGAGGGAGAGAGGAGAGAGAGAGAGAGACAGAGAGAAGGGAGAGAGAGACAAGGGAAAGAGAGAGAAAGGAGAGAGAGAGAGAGAGAGAGAGAGAGAGAGAGAGAGAGAGAGAGAGAGAGAGAGAGAGAGAGACAGAGAGAGAGAGAAATAGAGAGGAGCGAGAGAATGAGAGAAAGAGACAGAGAGAGAGAAGAGATAAACACACACAGAGAAACGGAGACAGAAAGAGAGAGAGAGAGATGGAGAGAGTGACAGAGAGAGAGACAGAGAGAGAGAGACAACGAGAGAGAGACAGAGAGACGAAGGAGAGAAGAAGAGGAGAGAGAGAGAGAGAAAGTAGAGAGAGAGAGAAGGGAGAGAGAGAGAAAGGGGGAGAGAGAAGAGTAGAGAAGAGAGAGTAGGGGATGAGAGAGAGAGAAGGGGGAGAGAGAATGGGTAGAAGGTAGAAGGGGAGGAGAGAGAAGAGGGAGAGAGGCGAGGAGAGAATGAGGGGAGAGAGAGAAGGGAGAGAGAGAGAGAGAGAGACAGGCCAGACAATTAAGACATGCAACGGCAGCCAAATGTATGTAGCCAGTGGTGGATGGCATGCATTGGTCACAGCACATGTGGTCAGTGAAATCATTGCGCCCAGCCACTGGATATTAGACGCTCATAAAGACTTCATTTACACGTCATCCACCACCCTAACTTGGAAGTGTAGGAAGGAACTGCAGATGCTGTCTTAAACTGAAGATAGACACAAAAATGCTGGAGTAACTCAGCGGGACATTAGGAATAAGGGGTAGATTATGATTTTATGATGAAGATTCTTTTATGATTATGATATGATTTTATTAAGAATAAGTGGTTGACCATTTAGGACTGAGATGAGGAAAAACCTTTTCACCCTGAGAGAATTGTGAATCTGTGGAATTGTCTGCCACAGAAGGCAGTGGAGGCCAGTTCTCTGGATGTATTCAAAAGAGAGTTAGATAGGGCTCTTAGCCACTTATTCGACTTTTTCGGCGACTGCCGGCACCCGTCATAGGTCGTGACAGGTCGCCGGAAATGTTCAACAGGTTGAAAATCCAGCGGCGACCAGAACAAGGTACGACTCTTTTGACCTATTTCCTTCGCTCCATAGATGCTGCCTCACCCGCTGAGTTTCTCCAGCGTTTTTGTCTACCTTCGATTTTTCCAGCATCTGCAGTTCCTTCTTAAACACGGGGTACATGGACGACAGATGGCACAATGGGCTAAGTGTTCGGCTGGCAACCGGAAGGTAGCCGGTTCGAATCCCGCTTGGAGTGCATACTGTCGTTGTGTCCTTGGGCAAGATACTTCACCCACCTTTGCCTGTGTGTGAATGTGTGTGAATGTGTGTGAGTGACTGGTGGTGGTCGGAGGGGCCGTAGGCGCAGATTGTCAGCCACGCTTCCGTCAGTCTGCCCCAGGGCAGCTGTGGCTACAGAAGTAGCTTACCACCACCGAGTGTGACTGAGGAGTGAATGAATAATGCGATGTAAAGCGCCTTGAGTATTAGAAAGGCGCTATATAAATCCCATCCATTATTATTATTATTTATGATAGGTTTAGAGGGATACGGGCCAAATGCCGGCAGGCGGGACTAGTCTAGCTGGGACATGTTGGCTGGCATGGACGTGTTGGGCCGAAGGGCCTCTTACCCGAACTTTCCCCTCATAGTTTGGTCCAGTGATATGGATCACGTGGGTGCAGGCACGAGTTGGTCTTGGCCTCGTGTTCGGCACGGACATTGTGGGCCGAAGGGACAGCTCTATGTCTATGACTGTTGCATTAAAATCTTGGTTTTGATAAGGAAACACCACCTTTACTGAAACAAATCTCTCTCTCGCTCCGAAATCCTCTCCGACCCCGAACACTCTTGCCTGTGACAGCGTCTGCTTGTGTGTGAGAGGGCAAAACAAACTTGTCTCCCTCAAGAGCAGATGGCCAGGGAATATTGGGAAAACAAATAGACAGGTTGTGGTGATATACAGATTACAGCACTCTCATCATTTGTTCCCATGAAGCGAGCTCATTCCCCGCGTAAATATGTGGCAAAATAAATGAACTAAATACCGCAGAGTTTCTATTTCAGCAAGGAAAAGGACCTCCGCACTTCATTTCAACTTAATTACGTCGACACTTTTCCCCTCCGCGCTGTCGATGGGGCACCTGCTCAATCTGGGGGTACGGCCAAGAATATTTTTTTTTTTAGTACACCAGCTGCCTGTCCTTTAGGAAATGACATAGAACAAGGCTGAGTAACATGTTCCACAAGCCCGTGGCAATGTGCTGGTGGGGAGGGCGAGATGGGACACAGTGTTTAATTGTCAGGAAACGTTTGATTCAATGCAAAGATCGACATTCTTTTTGAAAACAGATTTCACTTAAAGGACAATGCGGGGAGAGGTCATGCCTCAAGAATTTTATTCAGTGACGCGCCTCGATTTCGCAGCCAAGAGAAAAAAAAACTGGCTGGTGTAGTTTAGATCATCAGAGGCAGGAGCAGAATTCGGCCATTCGGCCCATCAAGTCCACTCAAGCCAGGTCAAGTCAAGAGAGTTTATTGTCATGTGTCCCAGATAGGACAATGAAATTCTTGCTTTGCTTCAGCACAACAATAGACAATAGACAATAGACAATAGGCCATTCGGCCCTTCGAGCCAGCACCGCCATCATCCTTCTAAACTCCAGCGAGTACAGGCCCAGTGCTGACAAATGCTCATCGTAGGTCAACCAACTCATTCTTGGGATCATTCTCATCGGGACACTCTCCAGAGCCAGCACATCCTTCCTCAGATATGGGGCTTGAAATTGCTCGCAATGCTCAAAATCACCTGTCACAGATGGACAAACACCAACCCACCCATTTCCCAAACATAAAACATCACGGCACTCATTGGAATTAGAAGGGTCTAATTGGAAAGGATCCACAGGAGATAAAAACATAGAAATATAGGAAATAGGTGCAGGAGTAGGCCATTCGGCCCTTCGAGCCTGCACCGCCATTCAATATGATCATGGCTGATCATCCAACTCAGTATCCCATCCCTGCCTTCTCTCCATACCCCATGATCCCTTTAGCCACAAGTGCCACATCTAACTCCCTCTTAAATATAGCCAATGAACTGGCCTCAACTATCTTCTGTGGCAGAGAATTCCACAGATTCACCACTCTCTGTGTGAAAAATGTTTTTCTCATCTCAGTCCTAAAAGATTTCCCCCTTATCGTTAAACTGTGACCCTTTGTTCTGGACTTCCCCAACATCGGGAACAATCTTCCTGTCCAACCCCTGTGTAATTTTGTAAGTTTCTATAAGATCCCCCCTCAATCTTCTAAATTCTAGCGAGTACAAGCCGAGTCTATCCAGTCTTTCTTCATATGAAAATCCTGCCATCCCAGGAATCAGTCTGATGAACCTTCTCTATGGCAAGAATGTCTTTCCTCAGATTAGGAGACCAAAACTGTACGCAATACTCCAGGTGTGGTCTCACCAAGACCCTGTACAACTGCAATGGTGTAGATAGTTGTACAAAGAGGATAGACACAAAATGCTGGAGTAAAGGACCTGTTCCACTTGGGCGTCATTGGCGCATCACGCAGGTAGCGCGCGAGGATTTTGTGAATCCCCAAATCCTGGGGCGTCGCGTGTGACCACGCGTCACTGCCTACATCACCACGCATCATGCGCGCGTAATGCACGCCATGTGCGCATAATACACGCCATGCGCACAATACGTGAGTGTGTCATGCGTCGTGACGCGTAAATGATGTCGCGTAAATGACGCGCAAATGACGCCCAAGTGGTACAGGCCGTTAACTCAGCGGGTGAGGCAGCATCTGTGGAGAGAAGGGTCTCGGCCTGAAACGTCGCCAATTCCTTCTCTCCGTAGATGCTGCTACGTGTGCTGAGCTACTCCAGCGTTTTGTGCCCACCTTTGATTTACCAGCATCTGCAGTTCTTTCCTAAATAGCTCTGCAAACGAGTTCTTCAGAGTGATGAGACGACAGGGGCCTCACTGGGTCACGAGAGGACTCAGTGGTGGAGACGTCGCAGAAGTCGGCAGGGGTTTGTGTAGATCCTGATCTCAAGGGGGGTCTTGTGGACATGTGCCAGGGCGCGATCTCTGGTGAACCGTCGCGGGAGGATCTGAACCAGATGGCAGGAAGGACGGAAGATTTAGAAATGCCGTCTCCTTTGCCAATATCCAGGAAATGTGCATGCGTGTGTGTGTGTGTTCAGCCTGGAGAATCGAGGAGTATGTTCACATCTCGCCACTCAAAATAAAATATTGCAGCAGCCCCCCCCCCTCCGAGCAGCTCTTCCCATGACCACAACTGCAACTGAGACACCTGCCTGGGAAAGTTACTCTTGGAACTAATAAACCGTGAGGCCAAGTTTAATGTAACGCCTCTCTGAAGGCTGCTGTGATTTAGTGAGGGGCTGTGGTGGAGGCAGATACGACAGTGGCAATGGACAGTAGTCATTAGACAATAGGTGCAGGAGTAGGCCATTCGGCCCTTCGAGCCAGCACCGCCATTCATTGTGATCATGGCTGATCATCCACAATCAGTACCCCGTTCCTGCCTTTTCTCAATATCCATTAACTCCGCTATCTTTAAGAGCCCTATCTAATTCTCTCTTGAAAGCATCCAGAGAGAGAACCAGCCTCCACCGACCTATGCAGCAGAGAATCCCACACACTCGCAACTCTATGTGTGAAAACGTTTTTCCTCATCTCCGTTCCCAATGTTTAAGAATAAGGGGTAAGCCATTTAGAACGGAGATGGGGGAAACACTTTTTCACACAGAGAGTGGTGAGTCTGTGGAATTCTCTGCCTCAGAGGGCGGTGGAGGCCGGTTCTCTGGATACTTTCAAGAGAGAGCTAGATAGGGCTCTTAACGATAGCGGAGTCAGGGGATATGGGGAGAAGGCAGGAACGGGGTACTGATTGGGGATGATCAGCCATGATCACATTGAATGGCGGTGCCGGCTCGAAGGGCCGAATGGCCTACTCCTGCACCTATTGTCTATTGTCTATTGTCTATTAATGGCTTACCATTTATTCTTAAACTGTGGCCCCTGGTTCTGGACTCCCCCAACATCGGGAACATGTTTCCTGCCTCTAGCATGTCAAATCCCTTAACAATCTTATATGTTTCAATTAGATACTCTCTCATCCTTCTAAACTCCAGAGTGTACAAGCCCAGCTGCTCCAATCTATCAACATATGACAGTCCCACCATCCCGGGAATTACCTTCGTGAGCCTATGCTGGCATTTAAGAGGCTTTTCAATAGGCGGGTGGATATGCAGGGAATGGAGGGATATGGATCACGTGCATGCAGATAAGGTTTAGTTTAATTTAGATTTGTTTGGAGAAACAGCGCGGAAACAGGCCCTTCGGCCCACCGAGTCTGCTCCGACCAGCGATCCCCGCACATCAACACTATCCTACACACACTAGGGGCAATTTACATTTATATATACATTTAATTCTTTGGATGTGTAAGAAAGAACTGCAGGTGCTGGTTTAAATCGAAGGTAGACACAAAATGCTGGAGTAACTCAGCGGGTGAGGCAGCATCTCTGGAGAGAAGGAATGGGCGACGTTTCGGGTCGAGACCTTTCTTCAGACCGATGTCAGTGGAGGGGGCCGGACAGAGACAGAATGTAGTCGGAGACGGTAAGACTGGCGGGGAACTGGGAAGGGAACCAGTCTTAAGGGCCTGTCCCACGAGCATGCGACCTGCATGCGGCAAGCGCGACCAAACTGGAAGCGGGGGCCGATCGGGGGCCGCGCGGAGGTCGAGTGATCCCCGTACATGGCCGGTCCCACCAGCAAGCGCCTGCATGCGGCGAGCGCGACCAAACCGGAAGCGGGGGCCGCGCGGAGGTCGAGTGAGTTACGTGAAGTTCGAGCGAAGTCCGCGGGAAGTTCGCGCGTGACGTATGGCGTCAAGACGCTGCGTACGGCGTAGAGAAGCTACGCACGCCCGTCGAGGCGGTGCGTACGGCGTCGAGGCGGCTGCGGGCCGGCACGCCGTCGCCGCGCGGAATTTTTGAACACGGCCAGTTTTTCGGAGCCCCGCGCGATGTCGGGACCAGCTCCGCACAACTCCATACGGCTTCGGCGATTGAAGTGGGACTGGCCCCGCGAGGCCGTACGACTCAAGCGACCACGTTAGGTCGCGCTTGCCGCATGGAGTCACATGCTCGTGGGACAGGCCCTTAACTGTCTCCGAATACATTCTATCCCGCCCCCTCCCCTGACATCAGTCTGAAGAAGGGTCTCCACCCGAAATGTCGCCCTTTAATTCTTTGGAGCCCAGGAGGATGAGGGTGCTCTTACAGAGATGAAGTGCCTTGGTGAGTAAAGTGTGAGTCTTTGGCTCGAGAGTCTTCAGCGAGGAGGCTCAGGCAAGGAGGCTAAAGCTTTTTTTAAACTTATGATTTGTTTTGTCCACTGAAGAAATGGCAGGCAGGTTGGAGCAGTGTGTTTCCTGCAGGAAGTGGGAAGCCAGGGACACCGCTGGAGCTTCTGGAGGCTACACCTGCAGATATTGTGTCCAGGTGCTGCTCCTGAATGAACACATTGGGGAACCGCAGAAGCAGCTGGATGACTTCAGGGACCTCCGGGAAAACGAGAGTTTCCTGGACAAGGTTCTACAGTGAGGTCGTCACGTCGAGGAGACAGGAAGAGCGAAGGTGGGTGACTGTGAGGAAGAGGAGTGAACGTGGAGAGCAGGAGTTTCCGGTGGACGTACCTACTGAAAACTGGTGCAACCTCTTTTTTTCTTCTTCTTTTTTTTTCCATACTAAATGCTTTTATTCAGAACAAACAAAAAATATAAAGTAGTAACACGATCAAAGAATGCCCATATTGGCATTTTACCAAGAAAGTTATCAAATTAAAATATTAACATTTTTATCAACAATACATTTTATCAACAATACAATGACCAGCGTTGACGGAAGGCCTCTAGAGTTCCCGTGGACACCACGTGTTTCCTCTCCAGGGAAGGTGCACCCTCTTGGGTGCAGACAACACGACATAGAAACATAGAAACATAGACAATAGGTGCAGGAGGAGGCCATTCGGCCCTTCGAGCCAGCACCGCCATTCATTGTGATCATGGCTGATCGTCCCCTATCAATAACCCGTGCCTGTCTTCTCCCCATATCCCTTGACTCCACTAGCACCTAGAGCTCTATCTAACTCTCCAGTGACTTGGCCTCCACTGCCCTCTGTGAATTCCACAAATTCACAACTCTCTGGGTGAATTTTTTTTTCTCACATCAGTCATCAGGTAGAAGGTACAGGAGCCTGAAGACTGCAATGTCCAGGTCCATGTGTTAAAATGCTCAACTGGGGTAAGGCCAACATTGAGGGTATGAGAGAAGGTCTCGCTCAAGTTGACTGGAGCAGGTGATTAGAGGGTAAAGGAACATTGGCCAGGTGGGATGTTTTTAAAAGTGTACTGAAGAAAGCTCAGGATGTAATGTTAAAATTGTACAAGGCATTGGTGAGACCAAATCTGGAGTGTGGTGTACAATTTTGGTCGCCCAATTATAGGAAGGATGTCAACAAAATAGAGAGAGTACAGAGGAGATTTACTAGAATGTTGCCTGGGTTTCAACAACTAAGTTACAGAGAAAGGTTGAACAAGTTAGGTCTTTATTCTCTGGAGTGCAGAAGGTTAAGGGGGGACTTGATAGAGGTCTTTAAAATGATGAGAGGGATAGACAGAGTTGATGTGGACAAGCTTTTCCCTTTGAGAATAGGGAAGATTCAAACAAGAGGACATTGCTTCAGAATTAAGGGACAGAAGTTTAGGGGTAACATGAGGGGGAACTTCTTTACTCAGAGAGTGGTAGCGGTGTGGAATGAGCTTCCAGTGGAAGTGGTGGAGGCAGGTTCGTTGGTATCATTTAAAAATAAATTGGATAGGCATATGGATGAGAAGGGAATGGAGGGTTATGGTATGAGTGCAGGCAGGTGGGACTAAGGGAAAAAAGTTGTTCGGCACGGACTTGTAGGGCCAAGATGGCCTGTTTCCGTGCTGTAATTGTTATATGGTTGTATGGTTATATGGTTATGTGAAGTCCTCATTAGAGTGAAGGGCAAAGCAGGCAAACGTAAGGAAGCTTGGCTGACGAGGGAAATTGAGGCTTTAGTCAAAAAGTAGAAGGATGCATGGGACAGGTATAAGCAGCTGGGATCAAGTGCATCCCTGGAGGAGTTTCGGGAATGGAGGCAGGGGATATGGGGAGAAGGCAGGAATGGGGTACTGATTGGGGATGATCAGCCATGATCACATTGAATGGCGGTGCTGGCTCGAAGGGCCGAATGGCCTACTCCTGCACCTATTGTCTATTGTTTATTGTCTATAAGGAGTAAACTAAAAAAGGAAATCTGAAGGGCAAAAAGGGGCCAGGAGATAGCTCTGGCGGGTAGCATTAAGGACAATCCCAAAAGACATAAGGGGGAAAAGAGTAACTAGAGAGATAGTTGGACCTCACAGGAATCAAAGCGGTCTTCTATGTGTGGAGCCACAGGAGTTGGGCAAGGTCCTCAATGAGTATTTCTCCTCTGTATTTACCGAGGAGAAAGACAGTAGGACGGAGGAACTTGGATCAGTCACTGGAAGTGTCTTGAGAGCAGTCAGTGTTATCGTCGAAGAAGTACTGTCATGTTTGAAGGTAGGCAAATTTCCAAGGCCTGATTTGATATATCCGAGGACGTTGCGGGAAACTAGAGAGGAAATTGCGGGAGCCCTGGTTGAAATTTACGAGTCGTCCTTAAATACAGGAGAGGTGCCGGAAGACTGGAGGGTGGCAAATGTTGTGCCTCTTTTCAAGAAGGGCTGCAGGGAAAATGCTGGGAACTATAGGCTGGTGAGCTTAACATCTGTAGTTGGAAAGTTACTGGAGAGTTTTCTGAGGGATAGGATATACAGGCATTTAGATAGACAAGGACTGATTAGGGATAGTCAGCATGGTTTTGTATGTGGGAGGTCCAGTCTCACAAATCTGATTGATTTTTTTGAAGACGTGACCAAAAAGGTTGATGAGGGCAGAGCTGTAGATGTTGTGTACATGGACTTCAGCAAGGTGTTCGACAAGGTGCCGCATGGTAGGCTGCTCTGGAAGGTTAGATCGTATGGGATCTAAGGAGAGATAGCTGAAGGGATAGCAAATTGGCTCCATGGAAGGAAGCAGAGGGTGATGGTGGAAGGTTGCTTCTCAGACTGGAGGTCTGTGACTAGTGGCGTGCCTCAGGGTTCAGTGCCTTGGTCTCGGAACAGCAGATACCGTAGATGATGTTGGAGGAGGTGCAAGTGAACCTATATTCCAGGTGAGGCAGAGGTTCACCTGCACTTCTTCCAACCTCATCTACTGTATCCGCTGTTCCGGGTGTCAACTTCTCTACATCGGCGAGACCAAGCGCAGACTCGGCGATCGTTTCGCTGAACACCTCCGCTCAGTCCGGATCAACCTGATCTCCCGGTGGCTCAGCACTTCAACTCCCCCTCCCATTCCCAATCTGACCTTTCTGTCCTGGGCCTCCTCCACTGTCAGAGTGAGGCCCAGCGCAAATTGGAGGAACATCACCTCATATTTCGCTTGGGCAGCTTACACCCCAGCGGTGTGAACATTGATTTCTCTAACTTCAGATAGCCCTTGCTCTCACCCTCCATCCCCTTCCCCTTCCCAGTTTTCCCACCAATCTTACTGTCTCCGCCTACATTCTATCTCTGTCCCGCCCCCTCCCCTGACATCAGACTGAAGAAGGGTCTCGAACCCAAAACGTCACCCATTCCTTCTCTCCAGAGATGCTGCCTCACCTGCTGAGTTACTCCAGCATTTTGTGTCTACCTTCGAGAGGTTGAGCAGGCTGGGTCTCTATTCCATGGAGCACAGAAGGATGAGGGGTGATCTTATAGAGGTATACAAAATCATGAGGGGAATAGATCGGGTGGATGCACAGAGTCTCTTGACCAGAGTAGGGGAATCGAGGACCAGAGGACATAGGTTTAAGGTGAAGGGGAAAAGATTTAATAGGAATCCGACAGTTGTGAGTGTGTGGAATTCTCTGCCTCAGAGGGCGGTGGAGGCAAGTTCTCTGGATGCTTTCAAGAGGGAGCTAGATAGGGCTCTTAAAGATAGCGGAGTCAGGGGATATGGGGAGAAGGCAGGAACGGGGTACTGATTGTGGATGATCAGCCATGATCACATTGAATGGCGGTGCTGGCTCGAAGGGCCGAATGGCCTACTCCAGCACCTATTGTCTATTGTCTATTGTCTATTGAAACTTTTTCACACAGAGGGTGGTGGGTGCATGGAAAAAGCTGCCAGAGGAGGTAGTTGAGGCTGGGACTATCCCATCATTTAAGAAACAGTTGGACAGGTACAAGGATAGGATGGATATGGACCAAACGCAGTCAGGTGGGACTAGTGTAGCTGGGACATTGTTGGCCGGTATGGGCGAGTTGGGCCGAAGGGCCTGTTTCCACACTGTTATGAATCTATGACTCTAGGTATAGAGAATAATCTGAGGGAACCGAGAGAATAAATGCAAAATTCTAAAGCATGAATACCTTTGCCAACAGAAATACATTTTGGGAGTGATATGGGAGTTCGTGATGGAATCTATGAGTAACACGGAAAGACAATCATACACTGAGAATGTACGGCCTATGCCTCTCCCCTCGAGACTTCAATCATCAAAACGAGTTTTTCAATCAACATCTCCAAAACCTCGTGGAGAAAGATAATATCATTGTTACTTTATAGCATATCTTTCATTCATTGTTCTTTATCTCTCCACATCATTGGATTGGATTGGATTGGATCATCATCTATATCTCTCGTTTTATCTTATCCCTAACCAGTCTGAAGAAGGGTCTCGACCCGAAACGTCACCCATTCCTCATCTCCCGAGATGCTGCCTGTCCCGCTGAGTTACTCCAGCATTTTGAGTCTATCTTCAGGTTGAAACCAGCATCTGCTGTTCCGTCCTGCACAAGATAATTAGGGCTGCATTTACTTGTCCTCAGCCAACAATGGACCATTGTGGGCTCTACACTTCCTTGCTCATCTGTTGCTGGCACTGATTTGTTCGGTCCCTTACATACCTCTAGCTCCCCTCCCAACCCTCCCTATTGTCTCTGTGAGTTTACCTCATCTATTCCGCACCTCTGTCAGATCACTCCTCATTCTCCTGCGCTCCAAGGAATAAAGACCGAGCCTGCTCACCCACACCCTGCGGCTCAGGCCCGCGAGTACTGGCAGCATTCTCGTAAATCTTCTCCACACTTTCCAGGTTAATGAGTGTCTTTTCATTGAAGTCCAAACATAACGAGGGAGGACTGACGGTTGGGAAAATATTCCAGATTGAGAGATACAGCGTGGAAACAGGCCCTTCGGCCCACCGAGTCCATGCCGACCATCGATCACCCTTTCACACTAATCCTATGCTATCCCACTTTCTCACCCACTCTCTACATGCCCAGGGTACGATTTACAGAGGGCCAATTGACAATAGACAATAGACAATAGGTGCAGGAGTAGGCCATTCGGCCCTTCGAGCCAGCACCGCCATTCAATGTGATCATGGCTGATCATCCACAATCAGTACCACGTTCCTGCCACGTTCCCCATATCCTCTGATATCTTTAAGAGCCCTATCTAGCTCTCTCTTGAAAGCTTCCAGAGAACCTGCCTCCACCTGAGGCAGAGAATTCCACAGACTCACCACTCTCTGTGAGAAAAAGTGTTTCCTCGTCTCCGTTCTAAATGGCTTACCCCTTATTCTTAAACTGTGGCCCCTGGTTCTGGAATTTGCAATCTTTATTTTACCCAAGATAATTCACCTGCAAACGCGCATGTCTTTGGAGTGTGGGAGGAAACCGGAGCACCCGGAGAAAACCCACGCAGGTCACGGGGAGAACGTACAAACTCTGTACAGACAGCACCCGGGGTCAGGATCGAACCCGGGTCCCTGGAGCTGCGGAGGCAGCGACTCTACCTCTGCGCCACCGTGCCGCACCGAAATTGAAACTGGTTGATGAAAAATGTCCGTGCCAGGAAACTAATCGCAACCCAAAGGCGGGGAACATCCAATAAAATGATTTGCTTTGCAGAAAAGCTAATTTGTGCTAATCTCATTCCCGTGACATTTGGGAGCGAGAGGCCAGACGTCTGAGCACCATCCTCTGAGGCAACATCGGCTAAGGTCAGGCATTTCAAGAGGGGAGGAAGAGAGAAGGGTTAGTGCTGACACAGAAGGCAACAAAGGGCGTATTAACTTGGCCACAAGTTGTCGATGTACAATGTCGCTGGGAGACAATGGGCCAGTCTCTGCAAGCGGCTCGCTGCTCCCGAGCCAAGCAGCCTGTCCGAGCGTGGGGGCGTGTGTAGGGCTACTGATGGCCCGAGAGAGAGAGAGAGAGAGAGAACACTGCCGATGAAAGGTGGCCATTATATCCCACACCCCCCACCCACCCTCTCCCCCCCAGCCAGGAATGCGGAATTAAATGCCCCCCCCCCCCCGCGCGCAGAAACCCTCGGCCGCTCTCAAGGCAAGAGTTGACGGACGGAACGGGTTAGGGGGGTGGGGAGGCAAATAATGTGTGCTGTCAGCTGGTACTGAGAGGGGCAGAGCAAGGGGGTGGAGGGAGGGCCGTAAGAGTAAGGGGTAAGTCATTTAGAACGGAGACGAGGAAACACTTTTTCTCACAGAGAGTGGTGAGTCTGTGGAATTCTCTGCCTCAGAGGGCGGTGGAGGCCGGTTCTCTGCATACTTTCAAGAGAGAGTTAGATAGGGCTCTTGAAGATAATAATAATACATTTTATTTATGGGCGCCTTTCAAGAGTCTCAAGGACACCTTACAAAAATTGAGCATGTAGAGGAAAAACATGTAAGGGGAATGAAATAAATAGTAGAGACATGACTAGTACACAAAGTAAAGACGGAATTCAATACAAAACACAATATGAGGCAATTAATGCACAGATGAAAAGGGAGGGGGAGGTAGGACTAAGGATAGGCAGAGGTGAAGAGATGGGTCTTGAGGTGGGACTGGAAGATGGTGAGGGACACGGAATTGCAGATCAGTTGGGGGAGGGAGTTCCAGAGCCTGGGAGCTGCACTGGAGAAGGCTCTGTCCCCAAAACTGCGGAGGTTGGACTTGTGGATGGAGAGGAGACCAGCTGATGTGGATCTGAGGGACCGTGAGGGTTGGTAGGGGGAGAGGAGGTCAGTGAGATATGGGGGGGCCAGATGGTGGAGGGCTTTGTAGGTGAGGACCAGGATTTTGTAGGTGATCCGGTGGGAGATGGGAAGCCAGTGAAGTTTTTTGAGGACTGGAGTGATGTGATGCCAGGATTTGGTGTGGGTGATGAGTCGGGCGGCTGCGTTCTGGACCAGTTGGAGTCGGTTGATGTAGGTGGAGCTGATGCCAAGGAGAAGTGAGTTGCAATAGTCCAGTCGGGAGGAGTGAAGGCATGGATGAGATAGTGGATATGGGGAGAAGGCAGGAACGGGGAACTGATTGGGGATGATCAGCCATGATCACATTGAATGGCGGTGCTGGCTGGAAGGGCCGAATGGCCTACTCCTGCACCTATTGTCTATTGTCTATTGTTACAAAGAGGGACTGGGTGGTAGGGGGGGGGGGGAGAAGAAGGGGAACAAAGGGTGACCCAGTGTGTGAGGGGGGGGGTTGGAGGGAGAACAATGGGGGACTTGGTATAGGGGTGCCGCCAAGAACACAGGGACCTGATGGGGAGTTGGGGAGGGGGGAGACACTGAGAACAGGACCTGTTGGGGGGGAGGGGGGTGGTGGCAGTCGTAAAAACAAAAAGGGTCCCACCGTTGAAGGGCTACCACCGAGAATGAAGAGTGACCAACATGACACATTTGCGCGCTTTGCATATTGTACCGAAAAAACCAAAGTCCCTCATCGTGCCTGGGTATCATTGAATTGAATTAGTTTGTGGTGACGTGTACCCAGGTTGCGTGCTAACCAGTCAGCGGAAAGACAAGAGGTGAGCATCACAATCGGGCCGTCCACAGTGTACAGATACAGGGCGAAGGCAATAAAAGGGCCGAGAAAGCTACGACTCGCAACGACCCTGTCGGCGGCAACTCAAGACAATTCAGTCGCCGGTACCTGTCGCCGGTTGACGTAGGTTGACATCGGTAGTCGCCGATGGAATTCACCGAAGTCATGACCCGGCGACAACCAACGTCACCCTGGCGACAACCTACGTCATCCTGGCGACAACCTACGTCAGCTCCTACGTCAGGAGAAGAGTAGCTACGTCAAGCCCACAGTCGCAGAAAATATTTGAACATTTCAAAATCCAGTGACGACCAGAAAAATGTTACGACTCTTTAGGCGACTTGAGGAGACGACTCACGACCACACACGCGACACCCCGCCTAGTCGCCTGTAGTCGCTGGAAAAATCGCCTAAGTGGGATAGGCCCTTTAAGCTATTAAGTTTGGAATGTTTGTGCTGCTGTATGCAAGGCAATATTGTACTGAGTAGACTTGATGGGCTGAATGGCCTGATTCTGCTCCTATCACTTGTGAGCTGATGGTCAGAGATCAACAAGGTCAACGTGAGATCATGAGAATGCATGCACAGGATGTGGTGAGACAGGTTTGTGAACTGCAACGAACCCTTGGGAGATAAGACACAAAAAGCTGGAGCAACTAAGTGGGACAGGCCCTTAATGTTTAGTGCAAGATAAAGTCCAGTAAAGTCCGATTAAAGATAGTCTGAGGGTCACCAATGAGGTGGATAGTAGCTCAGGACTGCTCTCTGGTTGTGGTAGGATGATTCAGTTGCCTGATAACAGCTGGGAAGAAACTGTCCCTGAATCTGGAGGTGTGCGATTTCACACTTCTGTACCTCCAGCCTGATAACCAGGGAGAAGGTAGGTCTGCTCCAGGTTGAAGGTGGCAATTTGTCCCGGGTTATGCATTTGTTTTTAATGTAGATGTAAAACGCTTTGGGAGATCCTTTAACCCGACTCGCCAAAAATATTGAAGATAGACACAAAAGCTGGAGTAACTGGACGGCCACGGTGGCTCAGCGGTAGAGTCGCTGCCTTACAGCGCATGCAGCGCCGGAGACCCGGGTTCGATCCCAACTACGGGTGCTGTCTGTACGGAGTTTGTACGTTCTCCCCGTGACCTGCGTGGGTTTTCTCCGGGTGCACAGGTTTTCTCCCACACTCCAAAGACGTACAGATTTGTAGGTTAATTGGCTTGGTGTAAATGTGTAAATTGGCCCCTAATGTGTGTGGGATAATAGACAATAGACAATAGACAATAGGTGCAGGAGGAGGCCATTCGGCCCTTCGAGCCAGCACCGCCATTCAATGTGATCATGGCTGATCATCCCCAATCAGTACCCCGTTCCTGCCTTCTCCCCATATCCCCAGACTCCGCTATCTTCAAGAGCCCTATCCAGCTCTCTCTTGAAAGCATCCAGAGAACCTGCCTCCACCGATAGTGTTCATGTGCGGGGATCGCTGGTCGACGCGGACTCGGTGGGCCGAAGGGCCTATTTCCACGCTGTATCTCTAAACTGAACTAAACTAACTCAGCGGGACGGGCAGCATCTCTGGAGTGAAGGAATGGATGACGTTTCGGGTCGAGACCATTCTACCAATAATATTCATGGGTCCTTTTGGGCCTTCTAATTGCCCACGAGGTATTGATATTTCTGGCATTGTTTGTGCCATCTGGGACAGTTTCTTCCCAGCTGTTATCAGGCAACTGAACCACCCCTACCGCAACCAGAGAGCAGTCCTGAGCTACTATCTACCTCATTGGAGACCCTCGGACTTTACCTTGCACTAAACGTTATTCCCTTTATCATGCATCTCCTTACACTTGCAACCACATTGGACAGTTCAGCGATGAGTCGAATGGCAGAACCACTATTTGTGTTAGCTTCACCTTCACCCCACGTTCTCCGCAGAGCAGTACAGCACAGGAACAGGCCCTTCGGCCCACAATGTCTGTGCCAAACACGTCGCTAAGTCCAACTTTGATCTCCCTGCTCGTGGTCCATATCCCTCCATTCCCTGCATATCCACCTGCCTGTCTAAATGCCTCTTAGACGCCACTATCGTATTTGCCTCCACCACCACCCCTGGCAGCGTGTTACAGGCACCCACCACCCTCTATGTAAAAGATCTGTACAAGATTAATTCCCAGGATGGCGGGACTGTCATATGCTGAAGAATGGAGCGGCTGAGCTTGTAGTTTAGAGGATGAGAGGTTATCTTAGTGAAACATATAAGATTATTAAGGGATTGGACACGCTAGAGGCAGGAAACATGTTCCCGATGTTGGGGGAGTCCAAACCACAGTTTAAGAATAAGGGGTGAGCCATTTAGAACGGAGATGAGGAAACACTTTTTCACACAGAGAGTTGTGAGTCTGTGGAATTCTCTGCCTCAGAGGGCGGTGGAGGCCGGTTCTCTGGATACCTTCAAGAGAGAGGTAGATAGGGCTCTTAAAGATAGCGGAGTCAGGGGATATGGGGAGAAGGCAGGAACGGGGTACTGATTGGGGATGATCAGCATTGATCACATTTAATAACGGTGCTGGCTCGACGGGCCGAATGGCCTACTCCTGCACTTATTGTCTATTGTCTATTGTCTATTGTCTATTAACTAACCTCAGTTGGAAACAACACATTTTTACCGTGGCCAGCAACATGCAATTCAAGAGCTCTTTGAAGAGGAATATTTTGAAATATTATTTGGAAAGCTAACCATGTGCAATGAAGCTTGAAAACACGCACCACAAGACAGGAACAGCTTCTTCCCCTCTTTTATCAGGCTTCCGAACGGCCCTTCCATAAGCTAGGGCACTGTCAGATTCACCTCTACCCCATTAGAGTCATAGAGTGATACAGTGTGGAAACAGGCCCTTCGGCCCAACATTCCCACACCGGCCAACAATGTCTAATGTCTATTATCTCACCCCGCACATCTCCTTTAAACTTTGCTCCTTACACCTGAAAGCTGTGTCCGCCAGTGCTGGGCATCCCCACCTTGGGAAAGAGGTTCTGACTGTCTACCCTCTCTACACCTCTCATCAGACTGTCTACCCTCTCTACACCTCTCCCCTCAGCCTCCAACACTCCAGAGGAAACCTCATAAGTTTATCCAACCTCTTCTTGTAGGATTCACCATCTAATCCAGGCAACCTCTCGCACGGGCGGAAATCGCATTTAAAACATGGAGGGGACATATAGGACAGGGGTCGGCAACCTAAGGCCCGCGGGCCGGATCTGACCCTCAACCCAAAATCACCCGGCTTGTTTTTTTTTCCAATTTGTCTTCGCGACCTGGGGCGCCACATTGATGGCAGGCATGTTTTTCTGTCTTTTTTTAACTTTTAGTCAGTTTTAAAAGTTTGTTTTGGAGATTTCTTTAGCTTTTCTATGTGGGGGAGGGAGATAGGGTAAGGGCGAAACCGTTTCCCAGTCACTTCCTGGCGAGGACGTGACTATTCTCCGAGTCGTGTCCTCGCCCCCCGCCTATCACCTGGATTGGCTCGGCCATGGGACCCGGACCAGAGCTTCAGCAGCGGCGGCGCAGCGCTGGATTCGCCGCGGAGCGGGCGATTGCTTACCTGGATGGCCGTTGAAGCTCCAGAGTGTTGGGCCAGCTGCTTCAACATCGTGGAGCTGTGGTTCGTAGAGATTCCAGCGCGGCAGGGCGCTGACTTCAACATCGCGGAACCCTGGGCCCTTTTGCTGACGGCCGCCAGTGTTGAATCTCCGCCTAGTACGGCCTGCGGACTTCGGGAGCCGCGGAATCCGGTAGGAGGTGGCCGATTCGGAAGTCCAAGCTGCTGAGGGTGTCCTCCAGTCCCAACGTCGGACTTCCATCACCCCGGCGAGCGGGCCTGAACAGCGTGGGGTTTGGGAGCCCCCTACCACGGGAGGACAACGGAGGAGGACGACTGAATTTTCCCTCACCGTGGGAAACTTTGACCCCGCTGTGTGGGGATGTCTGTGTTAAAGACTATTGTGTTCTGTGCTATTATTATTGTATGGCTGTACAGCGACCACACATTTCACTGTACCAATTGATACATGTGACAAATAAATGTCTCTTGTACAGCCAGTCCCGGGGCAGGCGAGCCCACCTGGGAACTGCACTAGTCCCGCCCGGGCTACTGGATTCTAGGAGCTGGCGGCCAACAACAGGAACTGACCTTGATGGCTCTGGGGGCAGAGCCTGTGGACTTACCGTCACGGAGCTGGCCGACTTTGGGAGCTGCGCTGGCCATTTTGCTGCAACACGTTTCACAAAACATGGGGGGGGATTGTCCCCACCTCTCAAAACATGGGGGGATGGACAACCACACCCGCCCCCCTCCCGTCCTCCCGTCCACCCTCAAGGATTTCCGCCCATCACCTCCTACAAAGCATCCACATCTTACCTGTAACTACACTTGTTGAATCTCTGCAATTTACTCACATAGACATGTAAGGTGTGGCATTTTGGGAGCTCTAATGGGCCTGTCCCACTTGGGAGATTTTTTAGGCATCAACAGGTAACTAGTTTGTCGCCACACGGTCGCCTGCGGTCGCCGGGAGTCGTCTCCTCAGTCGCGCAAAAAGTCGTAGCGTCTTTCTGGTCGCCGCTAAATTTTCAACACTTTCGGCGACTGTGGGTTTACCGCCAATGAGCGTAGCTTGACTTCTCCTGACGTAGGTGCTGTCGTAGGTTGTCGCCAGGATGACGTGGGTTGTCGCCGGTTTTTCGGCGACCTGCTGCGACTATGACAGTCACCGGCAGTTGCCTAAAAAAAATCGCCAAGTGGGACAGGCCCATTAGATAGGCAGGACCTACACAGTGAATTGTAGTGCTCTGGGGAGTGTTGTACAACAGAGGGATCTAGGAGTACAGGTCCATCACAAGGTGGTCTAAAAGGCTTTTGGCACTTTGGCCTTCATCAGTCAGAGCATTGAGTATAGAAGTTGGGAGGTCATGGTGCAGTCGTGTAAGACGTTGGTGAGACCGCATTTGGAGCATTGTGTTCAGTTCTGGGCACCATGTTATAGGAAAGATGTTGTCAAGCTGGAAAGGGTTCAGAGAAGATTTACAAGGATGTTGCCAGCACTAGAACATCGGAACTATAGGGAGAGGTTGAGTAGGCTGGGACTCTATTCCTTGGAGTGCAGGAGGATGAAGGGAGATCTTGTAGAGGTGTACAAAATCATCATAGGGATAGTTTGGGTAGACGCACATAACCTCTCGCCCAGAGTAGGGGAATCAAGAACCAGAGGATATAGTTTTAAGGTGAGGGGCGAAAGATTTGATAGGAACCTGAGGGGTAATTTTTTCACATAAAGGGCAGTGGGTGTATGGAACAAGCTGCCTGAGGAGGTAGTTGAGGCTGGGACTATCCCAATGTTTAAGAAACAGTTAGACAGGTACATGGATAGGACAGGTTTGGAGGGTTATGGGCCAAATGCAGAGGATAGACACAAAATGCTGGAGTAACTCAGCGGGACAGGCAGCATCTCTAGAGAGAAGGAATGGGAGACGTTTCGGATTGAGACCCTTCTTCAGACTGAGAGCCAGGGGAGAGGAAGAAATAGAGTTAATGAAAGGGTAAGGCGTGAAAACCAGAGATCAAAGGGGGACGAAAGTCAACAAAAATGTAGAATGACAAAAAATGTTGGAGTAATTCAGCGAGTGAGGCGGCATCTATGGAGAGACGTTTCGGGTCGAGACCCTTCTTCAGACTGAAGACCCTTCTTCAGAGTCTGAAGAAGGGTCTCGACACGAAATGTCGCCTATTCCTTCTCTCCATAGATGCTGCCTCACCCGCTGAGTTTCTCCAGCAGTTTTTGTCATTCTACTTTTGATATTTTCCTTCTTAAACAAAAATGTAGAATGGTTCATTGTTAGTTGAGGGGAAGGTGACCACGAGGTGTACAATCAATTAAATCTAATCAGGAGGTCAAACTAGTCAGAGAACTAGGGTGGGGGAGGGATGGCGAGAGAGAGAAAGCAAGGGTTACTTTATGTTAGACTTAGACGTAGACTTAGACTTAGATCCTTTATCTGTCATTCAGACCTTTCGGTCTGAACGAAATGTCGTTGCCTGCAGCCATACATATAATAATAAACAACAAAACACACAGTAAACACAAATTAACATCCACCACAGTGAGTTCACCAGGCACCTCCTCACTGTGATGGAGGCAAAAATCTTAGGGTTACTGTCTCTTCCCTCCTCTTGTCCCTCTGCGCTGAGGCGATACCCCACCGGGCGATAATAATCAGTACCGCGGATCACCGAGCTCCGCGAACGGGTCAGTTCAAGCTCCGCGGCCCGGGGGTGGTCAAAGCTGCCGCCCTCCAGTCCAGCGGACGCAGCTGTTGCCGCGGGAGCTCCGGAAAACAGGCACCAGCCTGTGACCTGCGAGCTCCCTAGGATGTCGTCCACTGGCCCGCGGCCGAGCTCCGGATTCAGGTCACCGCCGCCAGAACGCCGCCTCAGCTACCGGATCACTGCCTCAGCCCCGCGCCGGGCCACTTTAGCCACCGGAGCACCGTCTCAGCCCCGCGCCGGGCCGCCTCAGCCACAGGAGCATCGCCTCAGCCCCGCGCTGGGCCGCCATCACGGGAGCGCTGTCCCAGCCCCAAGTCGTGCCGCTGCCGAGAAGTCAAAGTTCATACCCGCTGGCTTGTACAGCAAGCTGCCCAAGTGAAATTAGCCCAATGCAGGCAGGTGGGACTTGTGTAGATGGGCCATGTTGGTCAGTGTGGGCAGGTTATACGGTCATAAGTGATAGGAGCAGAATTATGCCATTCGGCCCATCAAAGAATCTTAAGAAAGAAATTAGAAAAGCTAAAAGAAGATATGAGGTTGCTTTGGCAAGTAAGGTGAAAGTGAATCCAAAGGGTTTCTACAGCTATATTAATAGCAAAAGGAAAACGAGGGATAAAATTGGTCCATTAGAGAGTCAGAGTGGACAGCTATCTGCAGAGCCAAAAGAGGTGGGGGAGATATTGAACAATTTATTTTCTTCGGTATTCACCAAGGAGAAGGATATTGAATTATGTGAGGTAAGGGAAAAAAGTAGAGTAGCTATGGAAACTATGAGATTCAAAGAAGAGGAAGTACTGACACTTTTGAAAAATATAAAAGTGGATAAGTCTCCAGGTCCTGACAGGATATTTCCTAGGACATTGAGGGAAGTTAGTGTAGAAATAGCAGGGGCTATGACAGAAATATTTAAATTGTCATTAGAAACGGGAATAGTGCCGGAGGATTGGCGTGCTGCGCATGTTGTTCCATTGTTTAAAAAGGGTTCTAAGAGTAAACCTAGCAATTATAGACCTGTTAGTTTGATGTCAGTGGTGGGAAAATTAATGCAAAGGATATTTAGAGATAATATATATAAGCATCTGGATAAACAGGGTCTGATTAGGAACAGTCAACATGGATTTGTGCCTGGAAGGTCATGTTTCACTAATCTTCTTGAATTTTTTGAAGAGGTTACCAGGGAAATTGATGAGGGTAAAGCAGTGGATGTTGTCTATATGGACTTCAGTAATGCCTTTGACAAGGTTCCTCATGGAAGGTTGGTTAAGAAGGTTCAATTGTTGGGTATTAATGGTGGAGTAGCAAGATGGATTCAACAGTGGCTGAATGGGAGATGCCAGAGAGTAATGGTGGATGGCTGTTTGTCAGATTGGAGGCCAGTGACTAGTGGGGTGCCTCAGGGAACTGTGTTGGGTCCACTGTTGTTTGTCATGTACATCAATGATCTGGATGATGGTGTGGTAAATTGGATTAGTAAGTATGCAGATGATACTAAGATAGGTGGTGTTGTGGATAATTAAGTAAATTTCCAAAGTCTACAGAGTGATTTAGGCCATTTGGAAGAGTGGTCTGAAAGATGGCAGATGGAGTTTAATGCTGATAAGTGTGAGGTGTTACATCTTGGCAGGACAAATCAAAATAGGACGTAGTGAATGGTAGTGAATTGAGGAATGAACAGAGGGATCTATGAATAACTGTGCACAGTTCCCTGAAGGTGGAATCTCATGTAGATAGGGTGGTAAAGAAAGCGTTTGGTGTGCTGGCCTTTATAAATCAGAGCATTGAGTATAAAAGTTGGGATGTAATGTTAAAATTGTACAAGGCATTGGTGAGACCAATTCTGGAGTATGGTGTACAATTTTGGTCGCCTAATTATAGGAAGGATGTCAACAAAATAGAGAGAGTACAGAGGAGATTTACTAGAATGTTGCCTGGGTTTCAGCAACTAAGTTACAGAGAAAGGTTGAACAAGTTAGGTCTTTATTCTCTGGAGCGCAGAAGGTTAAGGGGGGTCTTTAAAATGATGAGAGGGATAGACAGAGTTGACGTGGATAAGCTTTTCCCATTGAGAGTAGGGAAGATTCAAACAAGAGGACATGACTTGAGAATTAAGGGACAGATGTTTAGGGGTAACATGAGGGGGAATTTCTTTACTCAGAGAGTGGTAGCTGTGAGTAATGAGCTTCCAGTGGAAGTGGTGGAGGCAGGTTCGTTTTTATCATGTAAAAATAAATTGGACAGGTATATGGACAGGAAAGGAATGGAGGGTTATGGTCTGAGTGCAGGTAGATGGGACTAGGGGAGAATAGGTGTTCGGCACGGACTAGAAAGGCTGAGTTGGCCTGTTTCCGTGCTGTAATTGTTATATGGTTATATGGTTAAATAAGTCTACTCTGCCATTCAATCATTGCTGATCTATCACTCCCATCTAACCCCATTCTCCTGCTTTCTCCCCACAACCTCTGACACCCGTACTAATCAAGAATCTATCCATGTTTAAGAAGGAACTGCAGATGCTGGAAAATCGAAGGTAGATAAAAATGCTGGAGAAACTCAGCGGGTGAGGCAGCATCTATGGAGCGAAGGAAATAGGCAACTTTTCGGGTTGAAACCTTTCGATGCTGCCTCACCCACTGAGTTTCTCCAGCATTTTTTGTCTACCCAAGAATCTATCTATCTCTGCTTTAAAAATATCCACTGACTTGGCCTCCACAGCCTTCTGTGGCAATGAGTTCCACAGATTCACCACCCTCTGACTAAAGAAATTCCTCCTCATCTCACCTAAAAGAGCGTCCTTTAATTCTGAGGCTGTGACCTCTGGTCCTGGACTCTCCCACTAGTGGAAACATCCTCTCCACATCCACTCTATCCAGGCCTTTCACTATTCTGTATGTTTCAATGAGGTCCCCCCCTCATTCTTCTAAACTCAAGCGAGTACAGGCCCAGTGCTGGTAAACGCTCATCATATGTTAACCCACTCGTTCCTGGGATCATTCTCATAAACCTCCTCTGGACCCTCTCCAGAGCCCAGCACATCCTTCCTCAGATACGGGGCCCACGTTCGCTCATAGTACTCCAAATGCAGCCTGACCAGCGCCTTGTAGAGTGTCAGGAGGACAGTGAAACTAGTCAGAGAACTAGGATGGGGGAGGGATGGAAAGCAAGGGTTGCTTGAAGTTCGGGAAGTCAATATTGATACCGTTAAGGCGGAATAAGCCAAACGCAGGCAGGTTGGACTGGAGTGGATGGGGCATGTTGGTCATTGTGGGCAAGTTGGGCCGGTTTCCATGCAGTATGCCTCCAAGAGAATTCTGGAGGAACAGCACCTCATATTTCGCTTGGGCAGCTTACACCCCAGCGGTATGAACATTGATTTCCCTGACTTCAAGCAGCCCTTGTTTTCCCTCCCTCTCTCTCTCTCTCCACCCCCTCCCCATCCCAGTTCTCTCACCAGTCTTGCTGTCTCCGACTACATTTTAGAAACATAGAATATGGGTGCAGGAGTAGGCCATTCGGCCCTTCGAGCCAACACACCGCCATTCATTGTGATCATGGCTGATCATCCCCAATCAATAACCTGTGCCTGCCTTCTCCCCATATCCCTTGATTTCAGTAGCCCCTAGAGCTCTATCTAATTCTCTCTTAAATCCATCCAGTGATTTGGCTTCTGTGGCAGGGAATTCCACAAATTCACAACTATCTGGGTGAAAAAGTTTTTTCTCACCTCAGTCTTAAGGTGAGAAAAACCTTTTTATCTCTGTACTGCCCGACATCAGTCTGAAGAAGGGTCGAACATCGGCCCATTCCTTCTCTCCAGAGATGCTGCCGGTCCCGCTGAGTTACTCCAGCATTTTGTGTCTACCATGACTCCAAGACACGATGGTCCTAATGACTATGACTACCAAATTTGAGGAAGGAAATCCTTGTGATTGAGGCAGTGCAGTGTAGGTTCACGAGATTGATCCCTGGGATGGCGGGACTGTCATATGAGGAAAGATTGAAAAGACTAGGCTTGTATTCACTGGAATTAGAAGGATGAGGGGTTATCTTATAGAAACATATAAAATTATAAAAGGACTGGACAAGCTAGATGCAGGAACGATGTTCCCAATGTTGAGCGAGTCCAGAACTAGGGGCCACAATCTTAGAATAAAGGGGAGGTCATTTACGGCTGAGGTGAGAAAAAAAGTTTTCACCCAGAGAGTTGTGAATTTGTGGAATTCCCTGCCACAGAGGGCAGTGGAGGCCAAGTCACTGGATAGATTTAAGAGAGAGTTAGATAGAGCTCTAGGGGCTAGTGGAATCAAGGGATATGGGGAGAAGGCAGGCATGGGTTATTGATAGGGGATGATCAGCCATGATCACAATGAATGGCGTTGCTGGCTCGAAGGGTCGAATGGCCTCCTCCTGCACCTATTTTCTATGTTTCTATGTTACCCAGCCCCCCTTCTCTGCAGGTTATAGCTCGCTTTCTAACTTCTCCGAGTTATGATACGACGGCATTGACCTGAAACCTCAGCTGTATTATCCTTGCTCTGCACACGATACTGGCTGAAATCTGGCCCATGTAGATATTGCCATCCTTGTTTCTCTCAATTTTATTTGAGGTCCCTGAACACTTGCGTTGGGGCTTCATAAACATACTGGTGTGTTTTTGTACATGTCATGCAGTCAGTCAACCAAGCAGAGCAAATCACTCGTGTGATTTGCAATTCGCAACGCGCACTCTCTCTGCGATCCGATTTGGGTATTACGTCACTCTTGTGTAGGCGTCGGGTCGGAGGAAGCAAAGGTGAAGGAAGGGAAGGAGGAGAGAAGGAAGGAAAGCGGAGTGAACGGTCTCCGCGGGAAATGGAAAGGGGATAAGAAGATGTGACCAGCCGTCTTTAAACAGCGAAGTAAAGACCATGAAAGCACACTGTTACGACTCCCGAATGCAAGTACTTCAGAGCCACGTAACACAAGTCAAAAACCAGGTTCAGGTTCAAAAAACAGTTTTAATTATTCATTGGAACACAAAACTCAAACCTGATTTAAACAACCCAGTCAGGGATATGGATAAACCGACAAACAATTTAACAATGCTCCAGCCAGCCACGCCATGGGCCGTCGAACCGGAGATTCCAAAACCTGCCCAAAGAGATACAACCCTGAAACCAAAATACACGAAAACTCTAAGGTCAGCCCTTATCCGTCCCAATTCAATATCTGTTAACAAGGAATGGTGAAAATACACAAAGTTCTATGCCATGTGGTCAGGCTTCCTCGGCCCCCACCAACAGTCTGCTCATCAGTCAGAGTCTACGACGAAGACAGGAATCCTGGGAAGCTCTGGTATTTATACTTCAGATGAGTCACCCGTCACCTGACGCAGCTGGGCCAATCGGGTACAGGAGCCTTTAACCCCTCGATTCCAGACTCACAGCCACGAGGCCTGCACTTGGGAGAGAAACAGAGAAGTAAGTACATAGCATTCACCAGGAGGGGGAAGCGCCTAACACCCCCACCCAAAGATACTGAATAAGTTTCTGAAAATGAACTAAAAAACACCACCAAATTTCAGCAACTCTTCAGTAGCAGACATCACTGGCGCGACAATGCATCAGCCAATACATTATCTTTGCCACGGATATGTCTGATCTCCAAGTTGTAATCTTGCAGCTGCAAACTCCAGCTCATTAACCGCCGGTTCTTATTCCGCATATTCTGCAAGAATACCAAAGGATTATGATCCGTGAGTACGATGACAGGGACATTCGAGGAGCCAACATAAACCTCGAAATGAGTCAGAGACATTACAACCGCAAGGGTTTCTTTCTCAATGGTGGAGTACCACTTCTGATGACGATTAAACTTCTTAGAGAAGTACGAAACTGGATGCTCCACCCCATCTGAATCATCCTGTAGAAGAACTCCACCAACCCCACGATCACTAGCATCTACTGCCAGCTTAAATGGACGCTCAAAATCAGGTGCCGCAAGCACAGGTGCGCGCACCAGAAGACTTGTCAACCTGAACCTGGTTTTTGACTTTTGTTACGACTCCCGAATGCAAGTACTTCAGAGCCACGTAACACAAGTCAAAAACCAGGTTCAGGTTCAAAAAACAGTTTTAATTATTCATTGGAACACAAAACTCAAACCTGATTTAAACAACCCAGTCAGGGATATGGATAAACCGACAAACAATTTAACAATGCTCCAGCCAGCCACGCCATGGGCCGTTGAACCAGAGATTCCAAAACCTGCCCAAAGAGATACAACCCTGAAACCAAAATACACGAAAACTCTAAGGTCAGCCCTTATCCGTCCCAATTCAATATCTGTTAACAAGGAATGGTGAAAATACACAAAGTTCTATGCCATGTGGTCAGGCTTCCTCGGCCCCCACCAACAGTCTGCTCATCAGTCAGAGTCTACGACGAAGACAGGAATCCTGGGAAGCTCTGGTATTTATACTTCAGATGAGTCACCCGTCACCTGACGCAGCTTGGCCAATCGGGTACAGGAGCCTTTAACCCCTCGATTCCAGACTCACAGCCACGAGGCCTGTACTTGGGATAGAAACAGAGAAAGGTTAGTACATAGCATTCACCAGGGGGGGGGGGAGCGCCTAACACACACCAACACCATTACTTCCTCAGAAGGCTTAGGAAGTTCGGCATGTCACCAACAACTCTCACCAACTTCTGCACATGCGCCATAGAAAGCATTGTATCGGGATGCATCCCGGCTTGGTGATTGGGAACAGCTCCATCCAAGACCCGCAAGAAATCACAGCGCATTGTGGACGCAGCCCGAACCATCGCACAAACCAACCTCCCTTTCATTGACTCCATCTACACCTCACGCTGCCTCGGCAAGGCCAGCAGCATCATCAAGGACCAGTCGCACCCTGGCCACTCCCTCTTCTCCCCTCTCCCATCGGGCAAGAGGTACAGAAGTGTGAAAACAAACGCACACCTCCAGATTCAGGGACAGTTTCTTCCCAGCTGTTATTAGGCAACTGAACCATCCTACCACAACCAGAGAGTGGTCCTGAACTACTATCTACCTCATTGGTGACCACTGATCGGACTTTGCTGGCTTTACCTTGCACTAAACGTTATCCTGTATCTGTACACTGTGAATGGCTCGATTGTAATCATGTATTGTCTTTCCGCTGACTGGATAGCAGGCAACAAAAGCTTTTCACTGTACCTCGGTACACGTGACAATAAACTAAACTGAACTGATGCCCCATCTACACTTGTCCCATCTGCCTGCATTTGGCCCATATCCCTCTACCCCTATCCTATCCAATTAATTCTCTAACTGTATATTTAGATTATTGTGTTCTGTTCTGGGCACCGTGTTATAGGAAAAATGTTGTCAAGCTGGAAAGGGTTCAGAGAAGATTTACGAGGATGTTGCCAGGACTAGAGGGTGTGAGCTATAGGGAGAGGTTGAGCAGGCTGGGTCTCTATTCCATGAAGCACAGGAGGATGAGGGGTGATCGTGTTGAGGTGTATAAAATAATGAGATGAATAGATTGGGTAGATGCACAGAATCTCTTGCCCAGAGTAGGGGAATCAAGGACCAGAGGACATAGGTTTAAGATGAAGGAGAAAAGATTTAAT
Organism: Amblyraja radiata; assembly: GCF_010909765.2. Taxonomy (NCBI): domain Eukaryota; kingdom Metazoa; phylum Chordata; class Chondrichthyes; order Rajiformes; family Rajidae; genus Amblyraja; species Amblyraja radiata. The sequence continues at coordinate 114,690,319 of NC_045959.1, read as the reverse complement.
AGGAATCTGAGGGGCAACATTTTCACACAATGGGTGGTGGGTGTGTGGAACAAGCTGCCAGAGGAGGTAGTTGAGGCTGGGACTATCCCAACATTTAAGAAACAGTTAGATAGGTGGTTAGATAGGATGTGTTTGGAGGGATATGGGCCAAACGCAGGCAGGTGGGACTCGCGTAGCTGGGACATGTGGGCAAGTTGGGCCTGTTTCCACAATGCATCACTCTATGCCTCCATGTATCTGTACACTATGACGGCTCGATTGTAGTCATGCATTGTCATTCCACTGACTGGATAGCGCGCAGCGAAAGCTTTTCACTGTACCTCGGTACACGTGGCGGGATGCTGAACTGTACATGCGGCACGGCGAGGGGGGGAGGGGGCGGGGGCTGGGGGGGGAGGGGGTGACGGGGGAGAGGACGGAGCTACTCCAACTGCTGAGCAAAGATAAAGGGAGTAAGCCACGGCAATCCCCACTCAGTGCCTAGTGTCAGCCGGCCAAGGCCAGAAACTGAATCAATGGCCGTTCAGTAGGTTAGGATATCACCGAGTGGCACCAGGAGAATTATCCGGGATTTTCCGAAACTGTTTCTGACAGGAGACGGGGTCTAAATCCTTCCAAAGCCTCTTAGAGATGTGAAATAAATTAATAAATACATCGGGTCTCCTGGTACAGTAGCTTTGTACATGGCAAGCCGAGAAGCCGGCCTTCATCGTTTAACCCTGGCCTCACACAACTTCCACCAGTTTAACCCTGGCCTTCTCTGCTGCAGAAGGCAGTGGAGGCCAATTCACTGGATGTTTTCAAGAGAGAGTAAAGCTCTGTAGTCCCACTGTACTAGGCCATTCACCAGATCTCCCGAGTTTTCCCCTGATTCGAACTCGGAGAATGTCCGTAGCGGGTCCGTAGGAACTTGTGGATGTCCCATAGCGGCCCGTAACGCTAACGGTAGGTACTCGGGACATCCGGTAAAATCGTGACGTTTTTTCAACACTGTGACAAAATGTCCACGAGTAAAAAAAGACTCGTATATAACCATATAACAATTACAGCACGGAAACAGGCCATCTCGGTCCTACAAGTCCGTGCCGAACAACTTTTTTCCCCTAGTCCCATCTACCTGCACTCATACCATAACCCTCCATTCCCTTCTCATCCATATGCCTATCCAATTTATTTTTAAATGATACCAACGAACCTGCCTCCACCACCTTCACTGGATGCTCATTCCACACCGCTACCACTCTCTGAGTAAAGAAGTTCCCCCTCATGTTACCCCTAAACTTCTGTCCCTTAATTCTGAAGTCATGTCCTCTTGTTTGAATCTTCCCTATTCTCAAAGGGAAAAGCTTGATCACATCAACTCTGTCTATCCCTCTCATCATTTTAAAGACCTCTATCAAGTCCCCCCTTAACCTTCTGCGCTCCAGAGAATAAAGACCTAACTTGTTCAACCTTTCTCTGTAACTTAGTTGTTGAAACCCAGGCAACATTCTAGTAAATCTCTTCTGTATTCTCTCTATTTTGTTGACATCCTTCCTATAATTGGGCGACCAAAATTGTACACCATACTCCAGATTTGGTCTCACCAATGCCTTGTACAATTTTAACATTACATCCCAGCTTCTATACTCGTGATGAAAAAAATTGTTACTTTTTACTCGTACGAGCCGCTACGAGACATCCACAAACTCCTACGGACCCGCTACGGACATTCTCCGAGTTTGGATCAGGGGAAAACTCGGGAGAACTCGTGAATTACCTCGTACAGTGGGACAGGCACTTTGGATTTGGCTCTTAAAGCTAACGGAATCAAGGGATATGGGGAGAAAGCAGGAACGGGGTACTGATTCAGGATGATCAGCAACGGTCAGCTGGTTCGAAAGGCCGAATGGCCTACTCCTGCACCTATTTTCTTTGTTTCTATGTTTCCAAGGTTTCCAGTACAAAACCGTGCACACATGCACGCAAGCACGCACACACACATGCACGCACACACATATACATGCACGCACACACACATGAACGCACACACATATACATGCACGCACACACACATGAACGCAAACACTCACACATCCTCTCACACATACACTCACACACACACTCACACACACACATGCACACACACACACGGGGACTCACACGCATACACACACAAATGCACGCACACACATACACACGCACGCACACACACATGGACGCACGCACTCACACACCCTCTCACACATACGCTCACATACACACTCCCACACACTCACTCACACACACGCATACACACACACGCACGCACGCACACGCACGAACAAACATACACATGCACACAGAAGCACACACACACACAGACACGCTCACACACACAAGCACACTCACACGCCCACGCACGCGCACACGCACGTACAAACATACAAATGCACACAGATACACACGCACACACACACGCACATTCGCATGCATACACACGAACACACGCATGCACATACGCATGCATGCACACAAATAAAAAGCAACATTCAAACTTTCCACCTGTGAGGTCAAAAAACTTCTTGGGTGAAATGATTAAAGGAGGTTTGGAAAAGGTTTAGCGAGATATGAACCATCTACATAACTCTTTTGTAACTAACACACAGCTAACAAAGGCCTGTTTCCTTTATCATCCTTACTTTTTGCATAACTCGCATTCATTTGTTCTATATCTCTCCACGTCACTGTCTATATCTCTCGTTTTCCCACCCCCGACTCTCAGTGTGAAGAAGGGTCTCAACCCGATCCGTCACCCATTCCTTCTCTCCAGAGATGCTGCCTGTCCCGCTGAGTTACTCCAGCATTTTGTGTCTGAACCGAACCAAGACGTCCCATCTAAGATCGTCCCATCTGCCCGCATTCAGCCCACATCCCTCTCAACCTTAGATAGACACAAAGTGCTGGAGTAACTCAGCGGGACGGGCAGCATCTCTGGAGAAAAGGAATGGGTGATGTTTTGGGTCGAGACCCTTCTTCGGACTCTCAAGATGCTGCCTGTCCTGCTGAGTTACTCCAGCATTCTGCGTCTATCTTCAGTGTAAACCAACATCTGCAGTTCCTTCTTACACATTCCCTCGAAACCTTTCCTATCCATGTACCGCTCAAAATGTTTTGTAGATGTTGTTATATTTCCCGCTGCCTGACACACTGAGTTACTCCAGCACTTTGTATTTGGTTTCTATATTCAATACACTGGCTGATAAAGGCCAATGCACTGAAAGCCATCTTGACAACTCTATCTCCTTGTGATGGCCTGTTTCCACGCTGTATCGCTAAAAACTAAAGTCTGGATAGAATGGATGTGGGGAGAGTCCAGGACCAGAAGTCACAGCCTCAGAATCAAAGGACGTTCCTTTAGGAAGGAGTTGAGGAGGAATTTCTTTAGTCAGAGGGTGGTGAATTTTGCAAATTCATTGCCACAGATGGCTGTGGAGGCCAAGTCAGTGGATATTTTCAATAGACAGTAGACAATAGGGCATTCGGCCCTTCGAGCCAGCACCGCCATTCAATGTGATCATGGCTGATCATCCCCAATCAGTACCCCGTTCCTGCCTTCTCCCCATATCCCCTGACTCCACTATCTTCAAGAGCCCTATCTAGCTCTCTCTTGAAAGTATCCAGAGAACCGGCCTCCACCACCCTCTGAGGCAGAGAATTCCACAGATTCACAACTCTCTGTGTGAAAAAGTGTTTCTTCATCTCCGTTCTAAATGGCCTACCCCTTATTCTTAAACTGTGGCCCCTGGTTCTGGACTCCCCCAACATTGGGAACATGTTTCCTGCCTCTAGCGTGTCCAAACCCTAAAGGCAGAGATGGGCAGATTCTTGATTAGTACGGGTGTCAAGGGGTTTATGGTGGAAAAGGCAGGAGAATGGGGTTGAGAGGGGAAAATAGATCAGCCATGATTGAATGGCGGAGTAGACTTGATGGGCCGAATGGCCTAATTCTTCTCCTATCCCACCTTATAACAGTAATAAGGAGCAGGAGTTAAAATGGCCCTAGTCTTTAGTTAGCTGGTGAGAGCTCACTGAATGTACACCCTGGATTAAGGTGGGTTTTGTACGACTGATGAAGGACAGAAAAGACTAAGGGGCTGAGGGGGCAGCCACTGCAAAGGGACTTTGTTCCTGAATCAAATATTGACGAGAAAACCCTTAATCCCCTGGCTAAACAGGAACTGCATACAGTTGCGACACAAGGCAGCCACGGCCATGTTAAGGGTTAAGCTATTAAGTTTGGAATGTTTGTGCTGCATAAGGCAATATTGTACCGAGTATTTGGGGGCATCACAGCAGGTAGTAGGCTTTGTGGAAGAGATTAGAACCGTCTTAGCTACTGCCATGGAAACGGCATATCTATGCCATGCGATGGTGACAGGGACTGCAAGCCTACACTTGGAGCTGAAATCCATTTAGGTGTCAGATTTTTAATCGTGGGATTTTCAATTCTGTGGGCTATTCAATGGCCTGAGCATTCTCCAGCACTCCATGAAAGCAAGGCCGAGAACTATCACGTCACCGTATAGCTGAGATGGGCGCAAAGTGCCGGAGTAGCTCAGCGGGTCAGGCAGCATCTCTGGAGAACACGGGGATTCCACGGATACACCACGTTCTGACTAAAGAAATTCCTCCTCACCTCCTTCCAAACGGAACACCCTTTATTTCTGAGGCTGTGACCTCTAGTCCTAGACTCTCCCACTAGTGGAAAATCATCCTCTCCACATCCACTTCATCCAGGCCTTTCACTATTTGGTAAGTTTCGATGAGGTCCCCCCCCTCTCATCCTTCTAAACTCCAGCGAGTACAGGCCCAGCGTCGTCAAACGCTCATCATATGTTAACCCACCCGTTCCTGGGATCATTCTCGTAAACCTCCTCTGGACCCTCCCCAGAGCCAGCACATCCTTTTTTCCATTTTCCACACAGAGAGTTGTGAGTCTGTGGAATTCTCTGCCTCAGAGGGCGGTGGAGGCCGGTTCTCTGGATACTTTCAAGAGAAAGCTAGATAGGGCTCTTAAAAATAGCGGAGTCAGGGGATATGGGGAGAAGGCAGGAACGGGGTACTGATTGGGGATGATCAGCCATGATCACATTGAATGGAGGTGCTGTCTCGAAGGGCCGAATGGCCTACTCCTGCACCTATTGTCTATTGTCTTTTGTCTATCCTTCCTCAGATATGGGGCCCAAAACTGCTCACAATACTGTCTCCCACATCCTATGGGGGTGCGGGTTTGCAGGTTAAAAATAAGATGCAAAGTGCTGGAGTAACTGAAGAAGGAACCTGAAGAAGGGTCTCCACCCGAAACGTCACCCGTTCCTTCACTCCAGAGATGCTGCCTGTCCCGTTGCGTTACTCCAGCATTTGGAGTAACTCCGAGGGTCAGGCAGTATCTCAGTTTACTTCAGTTTAGTTCAGGTAAGCAGCATGGAAATAGGCCCATCGGCCCACCGAGTCCACGCCGACCAGCGATCACTTCGTCCACTATCCGTCTCTCAAGGGACAATGAAGCTCATGAACCTGCACGTCTTTGGAGTGTGGGAGGCAACTGGGACAGCTGGAGGGAACCCGCAAGGTGGAGGGGAGAACGTACAAACTCCGTACAGACTGTGACCGCAGTCAGGATGGAACCTGAGTCTCTAGCGCTGTAAGGCAGCAACTCTACCGCTGAGCCACCCTGCTCGAGCGAACATGGACAGGTGGTGTTTTGGGTCAGGACCCTTCTTTAGACACTAACTGCACAGTACACTAACAGCATCTGTGGTCTTTCAAACTCTGCACACTTGTCTACCTTTTGTACTGTGCTTGGATTAGAAACATGGAAACATGGAAACATAGAAAATAGGTGCAGGAGGAGGCCATTCGGCCCATCGAGCCAGCACCGCCATTCATTGTGATCATGGCTGTCCATCCCCTATCAATAACCCGTGCCTGCCTTCTCCCCATATCCCTTGACTCCACTAGCCCCTAGAGCTCTATCTAACTCGCTCTTAAATCCTTCCAGTGACTTGGCCTCCACTGCCCTCTGTGGCAGCGAATTCCACAAATTCACAACTCTCTGGGTGAAAAAGTTTGTTCTCACCTCAGTCTTAAATGACCTCCCCTTTATTCTAAGACTGTGGCCCCTGGTTTTGCACTCGCCCAACATTGGGAACATTTTTTCTGCATCTAGCTTGTCCAGTCCTTTTATAATTTTATATGTTTCTATAAGAATACCCCTCATCCTTCTAAACTCCTGTGAATACAAGCCTAGTCATTTCAATCTTTCCTCATATGACAGTCCCGTCATCCCAGGGATCAATCTCGTGAACCTACGCAGCACAGCCTCAATCACAAGGATGTCCTTCCTCACATTAGGAGATCAAAACTGTACACAATACTCCAGATGTGGTCTCACCAGAGCCCTATACAACTGCAGAAGAACCTCTTTACTCCTATACTGAAATCCTCTTGTTATGAAGGCAAACATCCCATTAGCTTTCTTCACTGCCTGCTGTACCTGCACGCCAACTTTCAGTGACCGGTGTACAAGGACGCCCAGGTCTCGCTGCACCTCCCCCTTACCTAACCTAACCCCATTGAGATAATAATCTGCCCCCTTGTTTTTGCCGCCAAAGTGGATAACCTCACATTGATCTATATTATACTGCATCTGCCATGCACCTGCCCACTCACTCAATCTGACTGTGACCATGTATAACATCATCAGATTTCACTGGATACAAAGGCTTAGTGGATATAAGGAACTTCAGACGAAACACTGGATAAGGTTTAAGATGAGGGGGGGCGGGGGTGGGGGGGGGCGGTGGGGGGGGGGGGGGGGGGGGGAAGAATGATTATATAGGAACCTGAGGGGTATCTTTTTGACACAATGTTCCCCAAGTTGAGAGAGTCCAGAGCCAGGGAGTCACAGTTTAAGAATAAGGACTGAGATGAGGAAAATCATTTACACCCAGAGAGTTGTGAATCTGTGGAATTCTCTGCCACAGAAGACAGTGGAGGCAGATTCACGGGATGTTTTCAAGAGAGAGTTAGATATAGCTCTTAGGGCAGCCCCATAGCAGAATCATCCACGTGGTGGGGCTTGGAACTGGAAGTATCCTGAGCTAATTCTGCTACCACCATCATCTATAGCGACAAGTGATGGCTCCCACTGATTGTCACCGGAGCTCGCGTCCTATTCAGGACGGATGATGACAGCGATGTCAACATTCGTAACAAGATGGACTCGAAAAGAAGACAAAGCTCTTAGAGCTAAGGGAATCAAGGGATATGGGGAGAAAGCAGGAACGGGACACAGATTCTGGATGATAAGCCATGATCATATTGAATGGTGGTGCCGCCTCTACCAAGGCACCGATTTTCTATGTTTCTATGTTTTCCATGTACACCAACTTGAAAAATATGCTTGTGAGTGTTTGCAATGAGAACCAATGGAGCTGGAACCTTTCCACCAGCTCCTTCCCACTCACTCCCACATTGGTCTCAACCACTGCAGTGAAATCTAAATGGAAAACAGGCCCCCGTGTCAGTCCACTCTCTGCTTTGCTGCTGGGCCATAAGACCATAAGGGATAGGAGCAGAATTAGGCCATTCGGCCCATCAAGTCTATTCCGTCATTCAATAGTGGCTGATCTATCCCCCATTCTCCTGCCGTCTCCCCATAACCTCTGACACCCGTACTAATCAAGAATCTGTCTATCTCTGGCTTAAAAATATCCATTGACTTGGCCTCCACAGCCTTCTGTGGCAAAGAATTCCACAGATTCGCCACCCATTCACTAAAGAAAATGTCCCCTCATCTCCTTCCTAAAAGAACGTCCTTTAATTTTGAGGCTGTGGCCTCTGGTCCTAGACTCTCCCACTAGTGGAAACATCCTCTCCACATCCACTCTATCCAGGCCTTTCACTATCCTTACAGCCTGACTGTCATTTCCAGGCCCAAGTCCCCCTAACGAAGTATCTACAGAGGTGAAAGTATCTCCAAATTATCCAGAGGACACATGTTTGAGGTGAAGGGGAAAAGATTTAATATGAATCTGCGGTGTAACTTTTTTCACACTAAGGTGGTGGGTGTATGGAACGAGCTGCCAGAGGAGGTAGTTGAGGCTGGGACTATCCCAACATTTAAGAAACGGTCAGACAGGTACATGGATAGGTACACAAAATTGCTGGGGAAACTCAGCGGGTGCAGCAGCATCTATGGAGCGAAGGAAATAGGCGACGTTTCGGGCCGAAACCCTTCTTCAGACTGATGGGGGGTGGGGGGGGGAGAAGGAAGGAAAAGGGGAGGAGGAGGGGGAGCCCGAGGGCGGGCGGATGGGAGGGTGGGAGGAGACAGCTAGAGGGTTAAGGAAGGGGAGGAGTGTTTGCAGCGAGAATCAATGGAGCTGGAACCTTTCCGGCACTCCAATACACCTGGACGATTTCCGACACTTCCCTACCATTCCTTGACCTCACCATCTCCATCGCAGGGGACAGACTCCTGACCGACATACATTACAAACCCACTGACTCACATGGCTATCTGGACTACACTTCTTCCCACCCTGCCCCCTGTAAAGACTCCATCCCCTACTCCCAATTCCTCCGCCTACGCCGCATCTGTTCCCAGGATGAGACATTCCATACCAGGGCATCGGAAATGTCCTCGTTCTTCAGGGAACGGGGATTCCCCTCCGCCACCATAGATGAGGCTCACACCAGGGTCTCATCCATACCCCGTAACACTGCTCTCTCTCCCCATCCCCGCACTCGCAACAAGGGCAGAGTCCCTCTGGTCCTCATCTTTCACCCCACCAGCCGGCAAATACAACACATAATCCTCCGCCACTTCCGCCACCTCCAACGTGACCCCACCACTCGCCACATCTTCCCATCTCCCCCCATGTCTGCCTTCCGCAAAGACCGCTCCCTCCGCAACTCCCTCGTCAATTCTTCCCTTCCCTCCCGCACCACCCCCTCCCCGGGCACTTTCCGTTGCAACCGCAAGAAATGCAACACCTGTCCCTTCACCTCCCCCCTCGACTCCATTCAAGGACCCAAGCAGTCGTTCCAGGTGCGACAAAGGTTCACCTGTATCTCCTCCAACCTCATCTACCGCATCCGCTGCTCTAGATGTCAGCTAATTTACATCGGGGAGACCAAGCGTAGGTTGGGCGATCGTTTCGCCGAACACCTCCGCTCAGTCCGCAATAACCTACCTGAACTCCCGGTGGCTCAGCACTTCAACTCCCCCTCCCATTCCCAATCCAACCTCTCTGTCCTGGGTCTCCTCCATTGCCAGAGTGAGCAACAGCGGAAATTGGAGGAACAGCACCTCATATTCCGTCTGGGGACCTTGCGTCCGGATGGCATTAACATTGAATTCTCCCAATTTTGCTAGCCCTTGCTGTCTCCTCCCCTTCCTTAACCCTCTAGCTGTCTCCTCCCACCCTCCCATCCGCCCGCCCTCGGGCTCCTCCTCCTCCTCCCCTTTTCCTTCCTTCTCCCCCCCACCCCCCATCAGTCTGAAGAAGGGTTTCGGCCCGAAACGTCGCCTATTTCCTTCGCTCCATAGATGCTGCTGCACCCGCTGAGTTTCCCCAGCAATTTTGTGTACCTTCGATATTCCAGCATCTGCAGTTCCTTTTTGAACAGGTACATGGATAGGACAGGTTTGAAGGGATATGGGCTAAACGGTGGTGCTAGTGTAGATGGGACATGTTGGGCAAGTTGGGCCGAAATTCAGAACCAGGGGGCACAGTTTAAGAATGAGGAGTAAGCCATTTAGAACTGAGACGAGGAAACACTTTTTCTCACAGAGAGTGGTGAGTCTATGGAATTCTCTGCTTCAGAGGGCGGTGGAGGCAGGTTCTCTGGATGCTTTCAAGAGAGAGCTAGATAGAGCTCTTAAAAATAGTGGAGTCAGGGGATATGGGGAGAAGACAGGAACGGGATACTGATTGTGGATGATCAGCCATGATCACATTGAATGGCGGTGCTGACTAGGAGGGCTGAATGGCCTACTCCTGCACCTATTGTCTGTTGTCTATTGCCCGTTTCCACGCTGTATCACTTTTTGACATGAAGTAAAGATCAGTTATGCCCCTGTCCCACTTAGGAAACCTGAACGGAAACCACTGGAGACTTTGCGCCCCACCCAAGGTTTCCGTACGGTTCCCGGAGGTTGCAGGTGGTTGCTGGAGGTTGCAGGTAGTAGAAGCAGGTAGGGAGACTGATAAAAAATTCCGGGGACCGCACCGAAACCTTGGGTGGGGCGCACTTTTCCCACTGAGAGTAGGGAAGATTCAAACAAGAGGACATGACTTGAGAATTAAGGGACAGAAGTTTAGGGGTAACATGAGGGGGAACTTCTTTACTCAGAGAGTGGTAGCTGTGTGGAATGAGCTTCCAGTGAAGGTGGTGGAGGCAGGTTCGAATTTATCATTTAAAAATAAATTGGATAGTTACAGTATATGGACGGGAAAGGAATGGTCTGAGTGCAGGTAGATGGGACTAGGGGAGAATACGTGTTCGGCACGGACTAGTAGGGCCGAGATGGCCTGTTTCCGTGCTGTAATTGTTATATGGTTATATGGTTATAAGGTCGCCAGAGGTTTCCTAAGTGGGACAGGGGCATAACTCAGCAGACAACTGCTAGCGGGTAGCATGGTGGCGCAGCGGTAGAGTTGCTGCCTCACAGCGCCGGAGACCCAGGTTCAATCCTGTCTGCGGGCGCTGTCAGTACGGAGATTGTTCCTTCTCCCCGTGACCGCGTGGGTTTTCTCCGGGTGCTCCGGTTTCCTCCCACACTCCAAAGACGTACAAGTTTGTAGGTTAATTGGCTTGGTATAAACATAAACTGTCCCGAGTGTGTGTTGGTTAGTGTTAGCGTGTGGCAGTCATTGGTCAGTGGGCTGAAGGGCCTGTTTCCACGCTGTACCTCTAAACTAAACTGAACAACCCTACGACTGGTGCGCCAATAACAACTTGGCACTAAACACCTCCAAGACCAAGGAGCTGATCATTGACTTCAGGAGGTCCCATTCTGGAGAATATGCCCCAATCTCCATTTATGGGGAAAGTGTGGAGAGAGTGTCCATCTTAAAGTTTCTGGGCACTCACATTTCAGAAGATCTCACATGGTCCACAAACACCGCCGCGCTGGTCAAGAAGGCACAGCAACGACTGTTCTTCCTGAGGACATTAAAAAAGACTGGTCTGCCCCAACAGCTGCTGACAACGTTCTACCGCTGCACCACAGAGAGCATACTAACGTATGGCATCTCTGTGTGGTATCTCAGCTGCACGGAGGCGGTGAGGAGAGCTCTTCAGCGCGTCGTCAACAGAGCGCAGCGGATCATCGGGACAGAGCTACCAGCCTTGGAGGGCATCTACCACACGCGGTGCCTCAGGAAGGCCCTCAGCATCCATAAGGACTCATCACACCCCTGCCACGGTCTGTTTCAACTACTTCCCTCCGGCAGACGTTACAAGGCATTCTACGCCCAAACCTCCAGGCTCAGGAACAGTTTTATCCCAAGAGCTATAGCGGCTCTGAACCAGCCCTAATGAGTGCCCCCCCACCCACTCCCTTTGGACAGTCTCCCTCAGATGGTCACGTCAATCAATTCAGCTTGTTTATTTATGTATTGTATTTATTTACCTTTCTTGTACATCAGTGGAGCTGCACACTAAATCTCGTTGCACTGACGTGCAATGACAATAAAAGATATTATTATTATTATTATTATTATTATTATTATGAAATTGCTGGGTTACCCTCTGTTTAAACAGTAACACTGGCCAAGGTTCTGCAAGTTAAATAACTTTCACATGAACTAAAACTTCTAACTGACCAACTTCAACACCTCTTTGCTTGTGGGAGTTGGGCAACCTCAATCAGGTTTTGATGGTCTCGTCGAAATTTCACTTAAAACATATATATTATTCTCCCCTCCTTTGCCGAGGATACTGATCCTTGAAATATTCCACTATGAATCTTGAGGATAGACACAGAATGCTGGAGTAACTCAGCGGGACAGGCAGCCTCTCTGGAGAGATGGAATGGGTGGCGTTTCAGGTCGAGAACCTTCTTCACAAACGTGAGACTCAGGGGAGAGGGAGGCACAGAGATAAGGAAGTGTAAGGTGTGAAAAGGGGACAGAGATCAAGGAGAATGTAGCATAGATCACCATTAGCTCGGAGAAGCTGGCAACGAGGTGTATAGAGATAACACTTAATTAGGGGGACCGTCAGACTGATTGGTGAACAAGGGAGGGGGAGGGATGGAGAGAGAGGGAAAGCAAGGGTTACAATAGACAATAGACAACAGGTGCAGGAGTAGGCTATTCGGCCCTTCGAGCCAGCACCGCCATTCAATGTGATCATGGCTGATCGTCCCCAATCAGTACCCCGTTCCTACCTTCTCCCCATATCCCCTGACTCCGCTATCTTTAAGAGCCCTCTGTAGCTCTCTCTTGAAAGTATCCAGAGAACCGGCCTCCACTGTCCTCTGAGGCTGAGAAGTTAGAGGTCAACATTCAACAACTGGGGTGTAAGATGGCCAAGCGAAATATGAGGTGCTGTTCCTCCTATTGGCGCTGATTAAATGTTACTGATTGTATACCTCGTTGTCACCTTCTCCTCAGCTCACAATGAACCATTCTGCACTTCCTTATCATCGTCTGCTTTGATCAGTGTTTTCACACCTTACCCCTCCATATCTCTAGACTCCCTCTCCCCTGACCCTCAGTCTAACGAAGGGTCTCGACCCGAATCATCACCCTTTCCTTTCTCTCCAGAGATGCTTCCTGTCCCGCTGAGTTACTCCAGCAGTCCCTGTCCATCTTCGGTGTCAACCAGCATCTGCATATCCTTCCCACACAGGTTCGATCCTCTCCACGGGTGCAATCTGTACGGAGTATGTACGTTCTCCCTGGGACCACGTGGGTTTTCTCCGGGTGCCTTGGTTTCCTCCCACACTCCAAAGTGCAGGTTTGTAGGTTAATTGGCTTCTGTAAATTGTCCCTAGTGTGTAGGATGGTGCTAGTGTACGGGTTGATCATTCGTCAACGCGGACCTGATGGGCCAAAGGGCCTGTTTCCGCACTGTACCTCTAAACCCTAAAGGCTAAAATCTAACGCAAAGTCTTATGTACATTTTTGGGTCGATTGTATTCATGTGTTCTATCACTGATCTGACTGGATAGCGCACAAACAAATGCTTGTCACCGTGTCTCGGTACACATAGACGCATAGACAATGGGTGCAAGGAGTAGGCCATTCGGCCCTTCGAGCCAGCACCGCCATTCAACGCCATAGCTGATCATCCACAATCAGAACCACGTTCCTGCCTTCTCTCCATAGCTCGATTCCAAGAGCTCTATCTACTCTAACTCTCTTTTGAATGCATCCAGTGAATCAGCCTCCACTGCCTTCTGAGCCAGAGAATTCCACAGACTCACAACTCTCTGGGTGAAAAGGTTTTTTTCTCATCTCAGCCCTAAATGGCCGACCCCTTATTCTTAAACTGTGGCCCCTGGTTCTGGACCCCCCCAACATCGGGAACATGTTTCCTGCATCCAGCGTGTCCAAACCCTTAATAATCTTATATGTTTCTATAAGATTTCCTCTCATCCTTCCAAATTCCGGTGAACACATGCCCAGCCACTACATGAGATGAGAAGATCATTTTTTACACAGAGAGTGGTGAGTCTGTGGAATTCTCTGCCACAGAAGGTAGTTGAGGCCAGTTCATCGGCTATATTTAAGAGGGAGTTAGATGTGGCCCTTGTGGCTAAAGGGATCAAGGGGTATGGAGAGAAGGCAGGTACAGGATACTGAGTTGGATGATCAGCCATGATCATATTGAATGGCGGTGCAGGCTCGAAGGGCCGAATGGCCTACTCCTGCACCTATTTTCTATGTTTTCTACATTCTTGACGATAATAAACATAAACCTAAACGTTTTATGAATTTGAGTCTTATACATTGTCACAGCAGCAGCAGCAGCATCTCTTGAGGGGAATAAGTATTGATGGCAGGTGTATGTGACAGGAAAATATTTTGGGAAGTCTTTTCAAACCTCTTTCAATGAGAACTATATTCTGCATTCTACACTCTGGTATTTTAGTCCACATTACCTTTTGTCCTGTGGCAAGCAATACAATTTTAGAGCTGGCAAGAAAATCTAACGTATACATTAGTTCATAAGTAATTGGAGCCATTTGGCCATGAATCAGGCCATCAATACTACTCCACCATTCATGGCTCATCTATCCTTCCCTCTCAACTCCATTCTCCTGCCGTCTCCCCATAACTCCTGACACCCGTACGAATCAAGTATCCATCTATCTCTGCCTTAATAATATCCATTGACTTGGCCTCCACCACCGCCTATGGCGAAGAATTCCACAGATTCACCACCGTCTCCCTAAAGAAATTCCTCCCCATCTCTTTTCTCAAGGTACATCCTTTTATTCTGAGGCTGTGCCCTCTGGTCCTGGACTCTCCCACTGGTGGAAACATCCTCTCCACATCCACTCAATCCAGACATTAGACAGGTGGTCACAGGGAGAACGTGCAAACTCCACACACAGGCAGTGCCCGAGGTCAGGATCGAACCCAGTTCTCTGCCGCTGTGCTTGTTTAAAAGTTGGCAGAGATTAAATCAGCACCACAATTGGTTTAGTTTAGTTTAGTTTAGAGTTACAGCGTGGAAGCAGGCCCTTCGGCCCACCGGGTCCGTGCCGACCAGCGATCCCCGCACATTAACACAACCCTACGCAAACTAGGGACAATTTACAATTACATCAAGCCAATAAATCTACAAATCCGGAACGCCTTTGGGGTGTGGGAGGAAACCGGAGATCTCGGGGATAGCCCACGTGGTTCACGGGGGGGGGGGGGGGGGATCGTGCAAACTCTGTTCAGACAGTGTCGAACCCGGGGCCTCCGGCGCCGCGAGGCAGCGATTCTACCGCTAGGCCGCCGTGCCTCATGTGTTGTCCTCTGATAACCTTCCACTCGGGAATTGTTCAAAGAACAAAGAGATTCGTCTGCAGTTGTACAGGGCTCTGGTGAGACCACATATTCTGTACAGTTTTGGTCTCCTAATTTGAGGAAGGACATCCTTGTGATTGAGGCAGTGCAGCGCAAGGTCACGAGATTGATCCCTGGGATGGCGGGACTGTCATATGAGGAAAGATTGAAAAGGCTAGGCTTGTATTCACTGGAGTTTAGAAGGATGAGGGGATATCTTATAGAAACATATAAAATTATAAAAGGACTGGACAAGCTAGATGCAGGAAAAATGTTCCCAATGTTGGGCGGGTCCAGAACCAGGGGCCACAGTCTTAGAATAAAGGGGAGGCCATTGAAGACTGAGGTGAGAAACAACTTTTTCACCCAGAGAGTTGTGAATTTGTAGAATTCCTAGCCACAGTGGAGGCCAAGTCACTGGATGGATTTAAGAGAGAGTTAATGCCCCTGTCCCACTTAGGAAACCTGAACGGAAACCTCTGGAGACTTTGCTCCCCACCCAAGGTTTCCGTGCGGTTCCCGGAGGTTTTTTGTCAGTCTCCCTACCTGCTTCCACTACCTGCAACCTCTGGCAACCACCTGCAAACTCCGGGAACCGCACGGAAACCTTGGGTGGGGCGCAAAGTCTCCAGAGGTTTCCGTTCAGGTTTCCTGAGTGGGACAGCGGCATTAGATATAGCTCTAGGGGCTAGTGGAGTCAAGGGATATGGGGAGAAGGCAGGCACGGGTTATTGATTGGGGACGATCAGCCATGATCACAATGAATGGCGGTGCTGGCTCGAAGGGCCGAATGGCCTCCTCCTGCACCTAGTTTCTATGTTTCTATGTTTCTATGGAGAAACGGCAATTGTACTTCTCTCTCTCTCTCTCTCTTGCGATTAAACGACCCACCGTTAAACCTGGCCGGCATGGTGCTGGCATTCAGCGTACCAGCTCTTTGTCGACGGTCTTAGTCGGTTTGATCTGCAAAATGATCCCATTGGTGTGAGGAGTGGTGTCATGCATCGCTGACCCCCCTCCATCAATCCCTCCAGTATTATGTCAATTAAGGCTGAAATAAATCTGATTACATACGTACATCCATCATCCCAGCCTAATCCCTGCCCGATTCCCACCTCTGGCTCCCACTCAAAAGTTACTGCACAATGGTTCACAAGAAGAAAGATCTAGAATTATCTAGAATTATGGACTTTGGGGTGGCATTGTTTTTTTGTTTTTTTTGTTTTTTTTAATAATCTTTTTATTGGAGGCAGGTACATATCATATTAAAAACATCTCATGTATATTATTCCCACATTACTAATATTATCGATTGATATTAACTCTGCTTCTAGTAATTCTTTTAATATAGATAGAAAATAAGAAAGAGAAATTAAAAAAAAAAAAGGAAAACGCATGATAAAGAAGAATGGAATAATTTACTAAAAATACGACATTGGAGATAAGTTTGTAAATTATAAAGTATAGCTTTTCATCTAATCCTTAATTCAAGTTTCAGCCAGGTTCCTGTGCTGAACCAGTCTGGCCCTTCAAGTAGTCAATGAATGGAGACCATATTCTGTTTTTTTAATATATAAAACCATATAACCATATAACAATTACAGCACGGAAACAGGCCATCTCGACCCTTCTAGTCCGTGCCGAACACGTATTCTCCCCTAGTCCCATATACCTGCGCTCAGACCATAACCCTCCATTCCTTTCCCGTTCATATAACTATCCAATTTATTCTTAAATGATAAAAACGAACCTGCCTCCACCACCTTCCCTGGAAGCTCATTCCATACAGCCACCACTCTCTGAGTAAAGAAGTTCCCCCTCATGTTACCCCTAAACTTCTGTCCCTTAATTCTCAAGTCATGTCCCCTTGTTTGAATCTTCCCTACTCTCAGTGGGAAAAGCTTATCCACGTCAACTCTGTCTATCCCTCTCATCATTTTAAAGACCTCTATCAAGTCCCCCCTTAACCTTCTGCGCTCCAAAGAATAAAGCCCTAACTTGTTCAACCTTTCTCTGTAACTTAGTTGCTGAAACCCAGGCAACATTCTAGTAAATCTCCTCTGTACTCTCTCTAGTTTGTTGACATCCTTCCTATAATTAGGCGACCAAAATTGTACCCCATACTCCAGAATTGGCCTCACCAATGCCTTGTACAATTTTAACATTACATCCCAACTTCTATACTCAATGCTCTGATTTATAAAGGCTAGCATACCAAAAGCTTTCTTTACCACCCTATCTACATGAGATTCCACTTTCAGGGAACTGTGCACAGTTATTCCCAGATCCCTCTGTTCACCTGCATTCTTCAATTCCCTACCATTTACCATGTACCATATCAAAAAAAATTTAAATTATTAAAAATAATATTTGCCATTTACGATAAAATGTAACAGAACATACCACCATAATACAAGACCAACAAAGATACCAAATAAACTATTATATAACTATGTTACAATTAATAATAATAATAATAATAATAATAATAATAATAATAATAATAATAATAATAATAATAATAATAATAATAATAATAATAATAATAATAATACTATATTTTATTGTCATTGCACATAAGTGCAACGAAATTTGGTTTGCAGCTTCCATCCGATGTCATAACATAAATAATTTAGATTTAGATACCCCGAGAACATGGATTGTAAAAAGAACAGTAAAATTGTCAAAACAGTTCAAACAGACTAAAGTGCAGATGTGTCTGTGCGACGTGACCATCCGAGGGAGACAGTCCAGGGGGGGATGGGGGGCACTCAGCAGAGGGAGACAGTCCAGGGGGGATGGGGGGGGGCACTCAGCAGGGCTGGTTCAGAGCCACTATAGCTCTGGGAATGAAGCTGTTCCTGAGTCTGGAGGTTCGGGCGTAGAAGGCCTTGTAACGTCTGCCGGAGGGAAGTAGTTCGAACAGTCCGTTACAAGGGTGTGAGGAGTCTTTGTGAATGCTGATGGCCTTCCTGAGGCACTGTGTGTGGTAGATGCCCTCCAAGGCTGGTAGCTGTGTCCCAATAATCCTCTGCGCTCTGTGGACGACGCGCTGAAGAGCTCTCCTCTCCACCTCCGTGCAGCTGAGGAATTCTTGTCGAGGATGCGTTCAACCGCCCCGCGGTGCACAGCGGTCCCCGATATCCCCCAGGGAGCCCGTGGACAGGGCGTAGTCCCCCTCTCTAACACCACCCGGGCGCAGACGTAACCCCGGAAAAGCGGCAGGCTGCCGGCTCGGGCAGAGCCCTCCATCGCCTGGCGCCGTGACTCACGGATGGCCGGCTTGGCCAGGCTGGGCCAGCACTGTGGCGCAGCGGTAAAACTGCCAGCACTATTCCGTACATAAGCTCCATCCTACACGTTGGGGACAATTTACTATTTGCTACCAATCAACCTACAAACCTGCACGTCTTTGGTGTGTGGGAGGAAACCTGAGAAACCCCACACCGAATGGTGAAAGGCTTGGATAGAGTGGATCCACTAGGATGTTTCCACTAGTGGGAGAGTCCAGGACTAGAGGTCAGAGCCTCTGAAATAAAGGACGTTCCTTTAGGAAGGAGATGAGGAGGAATTTCTTTAGTCAGAGGGTGGTGAATCTGTGGAATTCTTTGCCACAGACAGCTGTGGAGGCCAAGTCAACGGATATTTTTAAGGCAGAGAAAGATAGATTCTTGATTAGTGCGGGTATCAGTGGTTATGGGGAGGTCAAGTCAAGAGTCAAGAGAGTTTATTGTCGTGTGTCCCAGATAGGACAATGAAATTCTTGCTTTGCTTCAGCACAACAGAATATAGTCGGCATGAATACAGAACAGATCAGTGTGTCCATATACTCCACCTGGTAGTGCGCTCCATTTCTTCATTTTAAGATCACAAGGTCATAAGTGATAGGGGCAGAATTGGGCCATTCTGCCCATCAAATCTACTCCGCCATTCGATCATGGCTGATCTATCTCTCCCTCCTAACCCCATTCTCCTGCCTTCTCCCCATAACCCCTGACACCCGTACTAATCAAGAATCTATCTGTAGCCTTAAAAATATACTTATTTGGCCTCCTTCTGTGGCAATAAAATCCACAGATTCACCACCCTCTGACTAAAGAAATTCCTCCTCATCTCCTTCCTAAAGGAACGTCCTTTGATTCTGAGGCTGTGACCACTCAGTCTTAGATTCTTCCACTGGTGGAAACATCCTCTCCGCATCCACTCTATCCAGGAAGAAGGGATCCGGGCCAAAACGTCACCTATCCATGTTCTCCACAGATGCTGCCTGACCCGCTGAGTTACTCCAGCACTCTGTGAAACGTCACCTATCCATGTTCTCCACAGATGCTGCCTGACCCGCTGAGTTAATGGCCTGTCCCACGGGCGTTATTTGTGCGTCATTTACGTGACATCATTAACGTGTCACAACATGGTGAGACGTGGTGACGTACGCAGCGACGTGCGGTTAGCGCGCGGCTCCCCAGAATTTTCAAAATCACCTGCGTGGCGCTCAAATGACGCCCAAGTGGGATAGGCCCTTTACTCCAGCATTTTTTGAGTCGGGCAGCGTCCCTGGAGAACGTGGATGTGTGACGTTTCGGGTGGGTCTTGATCAGTCACCAATCACCTCTCTCTGGCCTCCTCAATCAATCAGGATTCCTAAAGGAGACTGGAGCTGTGAGGGAGGAAACAACTTAAAATTTATTGACTCTCAATGAAGTCCAGAATATTCGCAGATGTTGATAAATATTTAGCTCAGCTCCGCTGCTTTCTTTATAGCCGTCCAGACAGCTGTGGGGACATCTGTGTGTGCTCGATGGATACCAATTCCCTTAGCGAGTCAGGGAGTGAACTGGAGCCAATTGTCACACCTCAGCAAGGGTTCAAAATGATTATCTGGTGGAGATAGTTTTTTAGGTAGACATAAGTGCTGGAGAAACTCAGCGGGCGAGGCAGCATCTATGGAGCGAAGGAAATAGGCAACGTTTCGGGACGAAACGTTGCCTATTTCCTTCGCTCCATAGATGCTGCCTCGCCCGCTGAGTTTCTCCAGCACTTTTTGTCTATCTTCGATTTTCCAGCATCTGCAGTTCCTTCTTAAACAGAGATCGTTTTTCAGTTTAGTTCAGAGCTACAGCGCGGAAACAGGCCCTTCGGCCCACCGCGTCCGCGCCGACCAGTGATCCTCGCGCACAATAACACTGCCCTGCGCACATTAGGGGCAATCTACAATGATACAAGGCACAGTTCTATGATTAAATGATACCTATTTACAATTTAACGGAAACCAATTCACCTACAACATATAAGATTATTAAGGGTTTGGGCACGCTAGAGGCAGGAAACATGTTCCCGATGTTGGGGGAGTCCAGAACCAGGGGCCACAGTTTAAGAATAAGGGGTAAGCCATTTAGAATGGAGACGAGGAAACACTTTTTCACACAGAGAGATGTGAGTCTGTGGAATTCTCTGCCTCAGAGGGCGGTGGAGGCCGGTTCACTGGATGCTTTCAAGAGAGAGCTAGATAGGGCTCTTGAAGATAGCGGAGTCAGGGGATATGGGGAGAAGGCAGGAACGGGGTACTGATTGGGGATGATCAGCCACGATCACATTGAATGGCGGTGCTGGCTCGAAGGGCTGAATGGCCTACTCCTGCACCTATTATCTATTTTCTTTTGTCTATTGTCTATCCAACTGTTTCTTAACCAATGCAATAATCCCAGTCTCAAATACCTCCTCCGGCAGCTCGTTCCATACACGATACGATACGATAGAACTTTATTGATCCCAGGAGGGAGATTGGTCTGTCAACAGTCATAGAACACAACAAGATACAGGATTGGGGACGAGCAAAGATTGGGGGGGGGTGGGGGGGGGGGGGGGGGGGGGGGGGAGGGGAGTCAGTCTACCCCACGACAGAAGGGGGAGGAGTTGTACAGTTCGATAGCCACAGGGAAGAAGGATCTCCTGTGGTCTTCCGTGTTGCGCTCGCAACCCTCTGTGTGAAAAAGATAACCCTCAGGTTCCTATTAAATCCCCCCCCCCCCCCCCCTCACTTTAAACCTGTGTCCTCTGGTCCTCGATTCCCCTACTCTGGGCAAGAGACTCTGCGCATCCACCCGATCTATTCCTCTCATGATTTTGTACACCTCTATGAGATCACCCCTCAACTCCTCCGGTATTCGAAGTAACAGGTTAAATCTAGTGCTCACCAGGATAACATGGGCGGTCACGATGGCGCAGCGGTAGAGTTGATGCCTTATGCCCCTGTCCCACTTAGGAAACCTGATCGGAAACCTCTGGAGACTTTGTGCCCCACCCGAGGTTTCCGTGCAGTTCCCGGAGGTTTTTATCAGTCTCCCTACCTGCTTCCACTACCTGCAACCTCCGGCAACCACCTGCAACCTTCGGGAACCGCACGGAAACCTTGGGTGGGGCGCAAAGTCTCCAGAGGTTTCCGTTCAGGTTTCCTAAGTGGGACAGGGGCATTACAGCGCTTGCAGCGCTGGAGACCCGGGTTCGATCCTGACTACGGGTGCTGTCTGTACGGAGTTTGTACGTTCTCCCCGTGACCTGCGTGGGTTTTTCTCCGAGATCTTCGGTTTCCTCCCACACTCCAAAGACGTACAGGTTTGTAGGTTAATTGGCTTGGTGTAAGTGTAAATTGTCCCTAGTGTGTGTGTTAGTGTGCGGGGATCGCTGGTCGCGCAGACCCGGTGGGCCAAAGGGCCTGTTTCCGTGCCGTATCTCTAAACTAAAACTAAACTAAACTAATTCCTGTTCTGCAGTTGTACAGAGCCCTAGTGAGACCACACCTGGAGTATTGTGTGTGCAGTTTTGGTCCCCTAATTTGAGGAAGGACATTCTTGCTATTGAGGGAGTGCAGCGTAGGTTTACAAGGTTAATTCCCAGGATGGCGGGACTGTCATATGCTGTGAGAATGGAGCGGCTGGGCTTGTACACTCTGGAGTTTAGAAGGATGAGAGGCAATCTCATTGAAACATATAAGATTGTTAAGGGTTTGGACACGCTAGAGGCAGGAAACATGTTCCCGATGTTGGGGGAGTCCAGAACCAGGGGCCACAGTTTAAGAATAAGGAGTAAGCCATTTAGAACAGAGACGAGGAAACACTTTTTCTCACAGTTGTGAATCTGTGGAATTCTCTGCCTCAGAGGGCGGTGGAGGCCGGTTCTCTGGATGCTTTCAAGAGAGAGCTAGATAGGGCTCTTAAAGATAGCGGAGTCAGGGGATATGGGGAGAAGGCAGGAACGGGGTACTGATTGGGGATGATCAGCCATGATCACATTGAATGGTGGTGCTGGCTCAAAGGGCCGAATGGCCTACTCCTGCACCTATTGTCTATTGTCTATTGTCTAAATGAAACAGTCGAAGCTGATCTCTTATGCACACATTTGTACAACATTTACATTCTCAGCTGAGAAGATTAGGCAGAAACTAGACTACCAGTAAAACTAGCTCTTGATTACAGAGAGACTTAATTAGGTAACGAACCTCCTCTTTTAGTTTAGTTTAGAGATACAGCGCGGAAACAGGCCCTTCGGCCCACCGAGCCCTCACTGACCAGCGATTCCCACACACTAACACTATCCTGAACACACTAGGAACAATTTGACATTTATACATTTACACCAAGCCAATTAACCTGCAAATCTGTACGTCTTTGGAGTGTGGGAGGAAACCGAAGATCTCGAAGAAAACCCACGCAGGTCACAGGGAGAACGTACAAACTCCGTACAGACAGCGCCCGTAGTCGGGATCGAACCCGTGTCTCTGGCACTGCAAGGCAGCAACTCTACCGCTGCGCCACCGTGCCGCTGGTGTGCTGCTCTTCTGCAGTCAGGGCAATGAGCAGAGTGATACAGAGTGGAAACAGGCCCTTCGGCCCAATGATCATAGAGTGATACAGCGTGGAAACAGGCCCTTCGGCCCAACTTGCCCACATCGACCTACATGTCCCATCTACACTAGTCCCACCTGCCTGCCTTTGGCCCTCTAATCCTTTCCCATCCATGTACCTGTCCAAATATGTTTGAAACATTGTGTTAGTCCCTATCTAGGGTACCTACCTGCTGGAAGGGACTGGCAGGTGCTGGTTTTTACCAAAGACAGACACAAAATGCTGGAGTGACTCAGCGGGTCAGGCAGCATCTCGGGAGAGAAGGAATGGGTGACGTTTCGGGCCGAGACCCTTCCCCAGACTGGATATTTCTATCTCAGCCTTAAAAAATGTCCATTGACTTGGCCTCCGCAGCCTTCTGTGGCATCTCGGTAATCATTTTCCTGGCTGCTCACTGCCTGAAGCCGTGCCAGATCTCAGCTATTGTGTCATATGAATGCGTTTATCCAGGATGGAACGCAAGAGCTAATTGGGTCCAGGTGTCCGGTGTCTAGACACTTGTGTACTACAATGTAATAACTGGGTGTGGGCTGACAGAGGCACATGGCATCAATAGCGGAGATATGTAATGTAATGAGCTATACTCTCCAGAGACACCCTACCCCTCTCTCCATTGTTCCCCTGGTTGTTTCCAGAAAGAAAATCAAGCCACGCTCTTTGTCCAGACACAAAACACTGGAGTAAAGGGCCTGTCCCACTTTCACAACCTAATTCACCACCTCTGCCGAGTTTGTCCTTGACTCACACTCGCAACATGGTCATCGCGAGGTTGCAGCAGGTCGTGATGCTAGTTGTAGGTACTCGTGGCATCAAGTAGGTCGGGGCGTTTTTTCTAGCCTAATGAAAAATGTCCACGAGTTAAAAAGGTCGTGAATTAGGTCATGAAAGTGTGGACAGGCCCTTAACTCAGTGGGTCATAAAGTCAAAGAGTCATTGAGTGATACAGTGTGGAAACAGGCCCTTCGGCCCAACATGTCCCAGTTACTCTGGTCCCACCTGCCTGCGCTTGGTCCATATCCCTCCAAACCTGTCCTACCCATGTACCTGTCCAATTGTTTCTTAAACGTTGGGATAGTCCCAGTCTCAACTACCTCCTCTGGCAGCTTGTTCCATACACCCACCACCCGTTGTGTGAAAAAGTTGCCCCTCAGATTCCTGGGAAATCTTTTCCCCTTCACCTTGAACCTATGTCCTCGGGACAGACAGTATCTCGAGATTCTGATGAAGTGTCTCGACCCGAAATGTCACCTATTCCTTTTCTCCAAAGATGCTGCCTGTTCCCTGCATGTCCATGTGCCTATCTAAAAGCAACTTAAACCCCTCGTTCTTAAAGTCTGATAAAGTCTGGTTCTTAACCAGACAGAGGCTTAAGGCGAGAGGATAAAGATGTCCCACCTACACTAGTCCCACCTGTCCGCATTTATCCTATATCTCGCCAAACCTTTCCTGCCCAAGTGTCTTTTAAATAGAGAGAGTACAGAGGAGATTTACTAGAATGTTGCCTGGGTTTCAACAACTAAGTTACAGAGATAGGTTGAATAAGTTAGGTCTTTATTCTCTGGAGCGCAGAAGGTTAAGGGGGGACTTGATAGAGGTCTTTAAAATGATGAGAGGGATAGACAGAGTTGACGTGATCAAGCTTTTCCCTTTGAGAATAGGGAAGATTCAAACAAGAGGACATGACTTCAGAATTAAGGGACAGAAGCTTAGGGGTAACATGAGGGGGAACTTCTTTAGCGGTGTGGAATGAGCTTCCAGTGGAAGTGGTGGCGGCAGGTTCGTTGGTATCATTTAAAAATAAATTGGATAGGCATATGGATGAGAAGGGAATGGAGGGTTATGGTATGAGTGCAGGCAGGTGGGACTAAGGGAAAAAAGTTGTTCGGCACGGACTTGTAGGGCCGAGATGGCCTGTTTCCGTGCTGTAATTGTTATATGGTTATATGGTTAAATACTGTTATAGTTCCTGCCTCAACTACCTCCTCCAGCAGCTCATTCCATATACCCACCCTGAGTTAAAAAAAGTTGTCCCTCAGGTCCCTATTAAATCTTTCCCCTCTCACCTGTGTCCTCTGCTTCCTGATTCCAATAAGATGGACACAATATGCTGGAGTATCCCAGCAGGACAGGCAGCATCTCTGGAGACAAGGAAGGAATTGACTCCCCAAACCTGGGTTTGGACATCACCGCAAGATCTCCCTTCATCCTCCTGCGCTCCAAGGAACAGTCCCAAGCTGCCCAACCTCTCCCTGTAGCTCAGGCGTTCGAGCCCTGGCAACTTTGAGAATGTTTTATTTAGTTTAAGTTCAGAGATACAGCGCGGAAACACCGGGTCCGCGCCGACCAGCGATCCCCGCACACTAACACTATCCTCCACACACTAGTGACAATTTACATTTATACCCAGTCAATTAACCTACAAAGCTGTACGACTTCAATAATAATAATAATGTCTTTATTTATATAGCACATTTTTAGTCAACTTGCATTGACCCCAAAGTGCTTCACACAATTACTTCCATACAGACAGGCAAAGGTGGGTGAAGTGTCTTGCCTAAGGACACAACGACAGTATGCACTCCAAGCGGGATTCGAACCAGCTACCTTCCGGTTGCCAGCCGAACACTTAGCCCATTGTGCCATCTGTCGTCCTTTATCAGCCAAGTGTGTTTTGCAACTTACGAGGAATTTCATTTGCCAAATCAATCATACGAATGGTGTGGGGGGGAACCCAAGATCGCGGAGAAAACCCACGCGGAGAACGTACAAGCTCCGTACAGACAAGCGCCCGTAGTCGGGATCGAACCCGGGTCTCCACCGCTGCGAGCGCTGTGAGGCAGCCACTCTACCGTTATGCCACCGTGGCCGCCCTTGTTACTAAGGTGACTAAGCTGTTACTAAGCTCGGAGTCCCGCCGATAGATTTCTCCAGTCTCTCCGTCCACATTGTTTGCTTATTCTGTATTTTTATTTCTATACTACACTATTACTACGGACTGACGCTAAACTGCATTTCGTTGTACCCATACTTGTATCTGTGCAATGACATTAAAAATAAAATTGAAAATTGAATTCTCTGTCGTGTCAAAGGGGATTACGGGCGCCTGAAAAGGAATTGGCGGCAACGGGAATAACAATTTGTGGCAGAAGTCAATGGTATTATGTCCCCCAACCCCAAGCGTGTAAGGAGGGAGACTGCAGTGTCGACCATGAAACGGCCAAAGGATTAACGGAGTCACTGGGACAATATGGGAGAGGGGGGTTGGGGGTTGGGGGAGAGCCATTTAGAATGACAGAATGACACTCCATCAGCTTGTCGAGCTATTGTGGAATGATATAAGCGGGACAACATCCCATCTAATCCTTTCGGCAAATGCAAGCTGGCGTACTGGTTTTCTTTCCCACCCTCGTCTCTCCTTTGTCGGGGCATGTTTATTTAGGTAATTAAAATGTGGCGGAGAGAAGCAGCCCTTGTCCCCGTGCGGGCTGCGAGGCTGGTCGAGAGGCCAAGGGTTTCACAGACCCAACACAATAGACAATAGGTGCAGGAGTAGGCTATTCGGCCCTTCGAGCCAGCACCGCCATTCAATGTGATCATGGCTGATCAACCACAATCAGTACCCTGTTCCTGCCTTCTTCCCATATCCCCTGACTGCTATCTTTAAGTGCCCTATCCAGCTCTCTCTTGAAAGCATCCAGAGAACCTGGGCCACATCTAACTCCCTCTTAAATATAGCCAATGAACTGGCCTCAACTACCTTCTGAGGCAGAGAATTCCACAGACTCACCACTCTCTGTTAAACACAGTTTAAGAATAAGGGGGAAATCTTTTAGGACCGAGATGAGGAAAACATTTTTCTTCATCTCGGTGAATCTCTGGAATTCTCTGCCACAGAAGGTAGTTGAGGCCAGTTCATTGGCTATATTTAAGAGGGAGTTAGATGTGGCCCTTGTGGCTAAAGGGATCATGGGGTATGGAGAGAAGGCAGGTACAGGATACTGAGTTGGATGATTAGCCATGATCATACCTATTTTCTATGTTTCTATGTTTCTATACTTCTCTGTGAGAGAAAATGTTTCCTCGTCTCTGTTCTAAATGGCTTACTCCTTATTCTTAAGCTGTGGCCCCTGGTTCTGGACTCCCCCAACATCGGGAACATGTTTCCTGTCTCTAGCGTATGCAAGCCCTTAACAACCTTATATGTTTCAATGAGATCTCCTCTCATCCTTCTGAACTCCGGCGCTCAAAGCAAAGGCTCTGCGGGCGGACGGAGGGTTGCACTCTGTTGAGTGGGAGCTCGGAGGGAGGGGGAGGGATCGGGAGGGGAGGGAATGGGTCACGGCGTGTGAGGACGCTCCTCGCCATTGATCAAGCACGACTCCCTTCCTTGAAGACCGCAATCCCATGCACCTCCTCCGCTGATACACCGCACAGCCCAGATCTGGAGCACCCTAGAGACAGGAAACATGTTCCTGATGTTGGGGGAGTCCAGAACCAGGGGCCACAGTTTAAGAATAAGGAGTAAGCCATTTAGAACGGAGACGAGGAAACATTTTTTCTCACAGAGTGGTGAGTCTGTGGAATTCTCTGCCTCATAGGGCAGTGGATTCCAGTTCTCTGGATACTTCCAAGAGAGAGCTAGATAGGGCTCTTAAAGATAGCGGAGTCAGGGGATATAGAATCATAGAAACATAGAAAATAGGTGCAGGAGTAGGCCATTCGGCCCTTCGAGCCTGCATCGCCATTCAATATGATCATGGCTGATCATCCAACTCAGTATCCTGTACCTGCCTTCTCTACATACCCCCTGATCCCTTTAGCCACAAGGGCCACATCTAACTCCCTCTTAAATATAGCCAATGAACTGGCCTCAACTACCTTCTGTGGCAGAGAATTCCAGAGATTCACCACTCTCTGTGTGAAAAATGTTTTCCTCATCTCGGTCCTAAAAGATTTCCCCCTTATCCTTAAACTGTGACCCCTTGTTCTGTCCCCAACATCGGGAACAATCTTCCTGCATCTAGCCTGTCCAACCCCTTAAGAATTTTGTACGTTTCTATAAGATCCCCCCTCAATCTTCTAAATTCTAGCGAGTACAAGCCGAGTCTATCCAGTCTTTCTTCATATGAAAGTCCTGACATCCCAAGAATCAGTCTGGTGAAACTTCTCTGTACTCCCTCTATGGCAAGAATGTCTTTCCTTAGATTAGGAGACCAAAACTGTACGCAATACTCCAGGTGTGGTCTCACCAAGACCTTGTACAACTGCAGTAGAACCTCCCTGCTCCTATACTCAAATCCTTTTGCTATGAATGCTAACATACCATTCGCTGTCTTCACTGCCTGCTGCACCTGCATGCCTACTTTCAATGACTGGTGTACCATGACACCCAGGTCTCGTTGCATCTCCCCTTTTCCTAATCGGCCACCATTCAGATACAAGTCTACTTTCCTGTTTTTGCCACCAAAGTGGATAACCTCACATTTATCCACATTATACTGCATCTGCCATGCATTTGCCCACTCACCAAGCCTATCCAAGTCATCTTGCAGCCTCCTAGCATCCTCCTCACAGCTAACACTGCCCCCCAGCTTCGTGTCATCCGCAAACTTGGAGATGTTGCATTCAATTCCCTCGTCCAAATCATTAATATATATTGTAAATAGCTGGGGTCCCAGCACTGAGCCTTGCGGTACCCCACTAGTCACTGCCTGCCATTGTGAAAAGGACCCGTTTACTCCTACTCTTTGCTTCCTGTCTGCCAGCCAGTTCTCTATCCACATCAATACTGAACCCCCAATACCGTGTGCTTTAAGTTTGTATACAAATCTCTTATGTGGGACCTTGTCGAAAGCCTTCTGAAAGTCCAGATATAACACATCCACTGGTTCTCCCTTATCCACTCTACTAGTTACATCCTCGAAAAATTCTATAAGATTAGTCAGACATGATTTACCTTTCATAAATCCATGCTGACTTTGTCCAATGATTTCACCACTTTCCAAATGTGCTGCTATCCCATCTTTAATAACTGATTCTAGCAGTTTCCCCACTACCGATGTTAGACTAACTGGTCTGTAATTCCCCGTTTTCTCTCTCCCTCCCTTTTTAAAAAGTGGGGTTGCATTAGCTACCCTCCAATCCTCAGGAACTACTCCAGAATCTAAAGAGTTTTGAAAAATTATCACTAATGCATCCACTATTTCTGGGGCTACTTCCTTAAGTACTCTGGGATGCAACTTATCTGGCCCTGGGGATTTATCGGCCTTTAATCCATTCAATTTACCTAACACCACTTCCCGGCTAACCTGGATTTCACTCAGTGAAATGGGGAGAAGGCAGGAACGGGGTACTGATTGTGGATGATCAGCCATGATCACATTGACTGGCGTTGCTGGCTTGAAGGGCCGAATGGCCTACTCCTACACCTATTGTCTATTGTCTATCTACCAATCTGGATAGAGTGGATGTGAGGAGGATGTTGGCACCAGTGGGAGAGTCTAGGAGGTGTGGTCAAAGCCTCAGAATTAAAGCACGTACCTTTAGGAAGGAGATGAGGAGGAATTTCTTTAGTGAGAGGGTGGTGAATCTGTGGAATCCATTGCCACAGAAGGCTGTGGAGGTCAAGTCAATGTACATTTTAAAGGCAGAGATAGATAGATTCTTGATTAGTACGGGTGTCAGGGGTTATGTGGAGAAGGCAGGAGAATGCGATTAGGAGGGAGAGATAGATCAGCCATGATTGAACGGTGGAGTAGACTTGATGGGCCGAATGACCTAATTCTGCTCCTATCACTTATGAACTTATGAAAACAAGGCTCTCCATCTAACACATCTAAATTAAGGCACAATATTCCGTGACCTTGCGTAGAACACACATTGCTGGAGTAACAACCTCCCTTCCATTGACTCCATTTACACCTCACGCTGCCTCGGCAAGGCCAGCAGCATAATCAAGGACCAGTCTCACCCCGGCCACTCCGTCTTCTCCCCTCTCCCATCGGGCAAGAGGTACAGAAGTGTGAAAACGCACACCTCCAGATTCAGGGACAGTTTCTTCCCAGCTGTTATCAGGCAACTGAATCATCCTACCACAACCAGAGAGCGGTCCTGCCTTATTGTCACGTGTACCGAGGTACAGTGAAAAGCTTTTGTTGTGTGCTATCCAGTAAGCTGAAAAACAATACATGATTACAATCGAGCCATTCACAGTTTATAGAAACATGATAAGGGAATAACGTTTAGTGCAAGGTAAAGCCAGCAAATTCTGATCTAAGATAGTCCGAGGGTCACCAAAGAGGTAGATAGCAGTTCAGGACTGCTCTCTGGTTGTGGTGGGATTGCCTCGACTACGCGGAAACCACTTTCGACCATTAGGGAGAGTGGCCAAAACCTCCGGGAACCTCACGGGAACCTTGGGTGGGGCGCAAGGTCACCAGAGGTTTCCGTTCAGGTTTCCTAAGTGGGACAGGGGCTTCTCCCTTCCCTTCACGGTCGTATATATTCCTATAAGATCCTCCCTCATCTTCCTGCGCTCCAAGGGATAGAGTCCTAGCCTGCCCAAACTCTCCCTCCCTGCAGCTCAAGCCACTGAAGTCCCGGCGTTCTCCTCAGTAGATCTTTCCTGCACCCTTTCGAATGGCCTCATTAGTCACACACTTGTCTCTGCGGAGAGCAAACGTCTCACAGCCGCTGCTGCTGTCCTTCTACCGATGCGCCGTGGAAAGTATCCTCTCCTATGGAATCCTGGTGTGGTTTGCTAGCTGTACTGTGGCTGAGAGGAGGGCGTTGCAGGGAATTATAAAAACTGCGCAGAGCATTACAAACGCTCAACTGCCCTCCTTGGGTGATATATATCGGGCCCGATGCTTGCGCCGGGCCACAAATATCAAGCAGGACACATCCCACCCTGCCAACCACCTTTTTACTCTGCTACCCTCAGGGAGGCGATTCAGGTCTCTGAAGGCTTAAACTGAAGGGTAGACTTAAAAATAGTTTCTACCCATGTGCGATAAAGGAGCTAAATTCCAACAGAGAACACTGGGGAAGCAAACTATAATTCCAAGAAATGCCGCCAAATTCTTTTAAACTCTTTTAAAATACTTATTTATTATTTTACTAATAAGTGTACATATGTGTTAATGGTTGTCGTGTTTGTATTTTTATTAACCGGAGGAGATGAAATGGAATTTCGTTGAACAGTTTGTGCAATGACAATAAACGTATTCATTCATTCATTCATTCATTCATTCACTTCATTTGGAAGAAGCTGGACAAGTTGGGAAGGATATGAACAAAGTGTTGCAGAATGGAAGAGGCCGTAAGCGGTGTCAATGTGACCATCAATCTGTCGTGGGCCAACCACACTGAAGTAACGGCCAAGGAGCACACCACCAACGCCTCTACTGCCTCGGGAGACTGAGGCAATTTGACATGACTCCAATGGCTCTTACAAACATCCACAGATGGACCATAGGGAGCTCACTGTCGGTTTGGGAACAGCTCTGTCCAGGACCGTAAGAAATCGTGGAGGGCTGTTGTTGCAGCCAACATACTTTCTCACGATACAACAACCTTTCTCTCAAAGGTAGACAAAAATGCCTGAGAAACTCAGCGGGTGAGGCAGCATCTATGGAGCGAAGGAAACAGGCAACGTTTCGGGCCGAAACGTTGCCTATTTCCTTCGCTCCATAGATGCTGCCTCACCCGCTGAGTTTCTCCAGCATTTTTGTCTACCTTCGATTTTCCAGCATTTGCAGTTCCTTCTCAAACCTTTCTCTCAACGTCAGCAAGGCAAAGGGGATAGTCATCGTCTTCAGGAAGTGAAGCGGTCCACATACCCCAGTTTGCATTGACGGAGCAGAGATGGTCGAAAACTTAAAGTTCCCTGGGGTCAATGTCCTCGCCTGGACCACCCACATTGAAGCAACGACCAAGAGGAAAACACCAACGGCGCTATTGCCTAAAGGGCCTGTCCCACTTAGGAGATTTTTTAGGCGACTACAGGCGACTAGGCTGTCGCCACATGGTCACCGGGGTGTCGCCTGTACGGTCGTGAGTCGTCTCCTCAGTCGCCCATAGAGTCGTAGCGTCTTTCTGGTCGCCGCTAGATATTGAAACGTTCAAAACTTTTCGGCGACTCTGGGCTTGTCGTAGCTTGTCTTCTCTTGACGTAGGTGCTATCGTAAGTTGTCATAGGTTGTCACTAAGTGACGTAGGTTGTCGCTGGTGCTGGCTTCGGTGAATTCCATTGCCGTAGTCTCCGGCAGTCGACTCAAAAATCACCTCAGTGGGACAGGCCCTTTAGAAGGCCGAGGAAGTTTGGCATGTCTCCTACAACTCTCACCAACTTCTACAGATGCACCATGGAAAGCATTTTATTGGGATGCATCGCAGCTTGATTTGGGAACATCTCCATCCAAGACCCGCAAGAAATCGCAGCGAATTGTGGACGCAGCCCAGACCGTTGCACAAACCAACCTCCCTTCCACTGACTCCATCTACACTTCACGCTGCCTCAGAAAACCAACCAACATAATCAAAGACTTGTCCCACCCCGGTCATTCCTTCTTCTCCCCGCTCCCGTACGGCAGAAGGTACAGAAGCTTGAAAGCGCGCACCACCAGACTCAGGAACAGCTTCTTCCCCTCTGTTATCAGGCTTCTGAACGGTCCTTCCATAAGCTCGGGTACTGTCCGATTCACCTCCACCCCATTGCGGACATTGGACTTTGTCTCTGGAACTGGTGCGCTACAATGCTGAGAACTATAGTTTCAGTTTAGTTCATTGCCACCTGTACTGAGCTACAGTGAAAAGCTTTTTGTTGCGTGCTAACCAGTCAGCGGACAGATATAATACATGATTACAATCGGGCCATTTACAGTGTACAGATACATGATAAGGGGTTAACGATTAGTGCAAGGTAAAGCCAGCAAAGTCTGATCAAGGTACACAAAATTGCTGGAGAAACTCAGCGGGTGCAGCAGCATCTATGGAGCGAAGGAAATAGGTGACGTTTCGGGCCGAAACCCTTCTTCAGACTGATCGAAACGTCGCCTATTTCCTTCGCTCCATAGATGCTGCTGCACCCGCTGAGTTTCTCCAGCAATTTTGTGTACCTTCGATCTTCCAGCATCTGCAGTTCCTTCTTGAACACAAAGTCTGATCAAGGATAGTCCGAGGGTCACCAATGAGGTAGATAGTAGTTCAGGACTGCTCTCTGGTTGTGGTAGGATGGTTCAGTTGCCTGATAACAGCTGGGAAGAATCTGGTGTTGTGTGTTTTCACACTTCTGTACCTCTTGCCCGATGGGGATCTATATTCTGCACTCTGCATCTGCATGGCTTGATTGTATATATATTTACTATTATAGGGTCTCGACCCGAAACATCGCCAATTCCTTCTCTTCATAGATGCTGCCTCACCCGCTGAGTTTCTCTACCATTTTGTGTCTACCTTCGATTTTACCAGCATCTGCAGTTCTTTCTTAAACGTAACTATGATCTGACCTGTTTGGATCGCAAAGCTTTTCACTGTAGCTTTGTATACATGACAAGAATAAAAACTAAACCTAATAGGACATTTTTCAGACACTCCAAAGATGTACAGGTTTGTAGGTTAATTGGCTTCGGTAAAGAGTGTAAATTGTCCCTAGTGTGTGTAGGATAGTGCAAGTGTGTATGGGATCGCTGGTCGGCACTGAACCGATGGGCCGAAGGGCCTGGTTCTGCGCTGTATCTCTAAAGTCTAAAACTTGTCCGACCTAGATGCCCTATTTGAGCTAATCCCATTTGCCTGTGTTTGGTCCGTATCCTTCTTAACCTTTCCGATCCATGTACCTGTCCAAGAATCTTTGAATTGCTGATATGGAAAGGGCCTGTCCCACTTACCCGACTTTTTCGGCGACTGCCGGCACCCGTCACAGGTCGTTGCAGGTCGGCGAAAATGTTCAACATGTTGAAAATCCAGCGGCGACCAGAAAGACGCTACGACTCTTTGGGCGACTGAGGAGGCGACTCACGGCCATACAGGCGACATGTCGCGGGGTGAAGCCTGTATGGTCGTGAGTAGTCGCCCAAAGAGTCGTACCTTGTTCTGGTCGCCGCTGGATTTTCAACATGTTGATAATTTTCGGCGACCTGCCACAACCTATGACGGGTGCCGGCAAGTCGCCTAAAAAGTTGCGTAAGTGGGACAGGCCCATAACTGCCACAACTATCTCCTCTGGCAGCTCGTTCCATATTCCCCTCTCCTCTGAGTGAAAACGTTGCCCTTTGGATTTCTATCAAATCTAGTTCCTCTCACAAGCCTACGTCCTATTCTTTGGATAGTCACCCCATCTATTCCCCTCATGATTTTCCACATTTAATCAAAAATATTTATTCAAATATTGAAATAGTATTTACAGTACAATAAAACAAAACAGATAATACAAGACAAACAAATATACTAAGTAAACTACTGTACAACTTTATGACATCGATCCTTGTTCAGGATACATTCAACCCCCCGCGGTGCCCAGCGGTCCCGGAAACCCCCCAGGGTGCCCGTGGACAGGGCGTAGACCCTCTCTAACACCACCCGGGCGCGGACGGACGCAGGCAGCCCTCTTCCGCCTGGCGCCGTGACTCGAGGATGGCCAGCTTGGTCAGGCCAACAAAATTAACCCTCGTGTGTGGGGTGTGGATGAGAGAGTGGAATAACATGGAACTAGTGTGTGAATGGATCATCGCTGGTCGGCGTGGGCTGGGTGGGCTGATGGGCCTGTTTCCACACTGTATCTCTAAACTAAACTAAACTGGTATTAAACTAATCTAGTGTGAAGGGACGGTAGCTGGTCGGTGTGGACTGGGTGGGCTGAAGGGCCTGTTTCCACGCTGTATCATTAAACTAAACTGGTATTAAACTAATCTAGTAATAATAATAATACATTTTATTTATGGGTGCCTTTCAAGAGTCTCAAGGACACCTTACAAAAATTGAGCATGTAGAGGAAAAACATGTAAGGGGAATGAAATAAATAGTAGAGACATGACTAGTACACAAAGTAAAGACAGAATTCAATACAAAACACAGTATGAGTCAATTAATGCACAGATGAAAAGGGACGGGGACGCGGGGCTAAGGATAGGCAGTGGTGAAGAGATGGGTCTTGAGGCGGGACTGGAAGATAGTGAGGGACACGGAATTGCGGATCAGTTGGGGAGGGAGTTCCAGAGCTTGGGAGCTGCCCTGGAGAAGGCTCTGTCCCCAAAACTGCGGAGGTTGGACTTGTGGATGGAGAGGAGACCGGCTGATGTGGATCTGAGGGACTGTGAGGGTTGGTAGGGGGAGAGGAGGTCAGTGAGATATGGGGGGGCCAGATGGTGGAGGGCTTTGTAGGTGAGGACCAGGATTTTGTAGGTGATCCGGTGGGAGATGGGAAGCCAGTGAAGTTTTTTGAGGACTGGAGTGATGTGATGCCAGGATTTGGTGTGGGTGATGAGTCGGGCGGCTGCGTTCTGGACCAGTTGAGTCGGTTGATGTAGGTGGAGCTGATGCCAAGGAGGGTGAAGGGATGATCGCTGGTCGGCGCAGAATCGGGAAGTTTGCATGCTGTATCTTTTAATCTGTCAAATTTGTTGAGTAACGTCCCAGGCCTCTAGACGCCACTTGACACAATCCAGTGGGCCTCCTCTGTTTTATTTTATTGTCACGCACTTGGACCGAAGTACTTAGTTTAGTTTAGTTTAAAGATACAGCGCGGAAAACGGGCCCTTCGTCCCACCTGGTCCGCACCGACCAGCGATCTCTGCGCACTAACACTATCCTACACACACTGGGGACAATTTTACAATTATGACAAGCCAATTAACCTACAGGCTTGTACGTCTTTGGAGTGTGGGAGGAAACCGGAGCACCCGGAGAAAACCCACGCAGGTCACGGGGAGGGCGTACAAATTCCGTACAGACAACACCCGTAGTCAGGATTGAACCCGGGTCTCTGGTGGTGTAAGGCAACAACTCTACCGCTGAGCCGCCGTGCCACACCAACAGTGAACAGCTTGGTGCGTGCTATCCAGTCAGCGGAAAGACTATACAAGTTCAAGTTCAAGTGAGTTCATTGTCATGTGTCCCTGATAGGACAATGACATTCTTGCTTAGCTTCAGCACCCAGAACATAATAGGCATTGACTACAAAAGAGATCAATGTGTCCATATACTATAATATAAATATATACACTGGTAAATAAAATGGTAAAGTGCAAATAACAGATAATTGGTTATTAGTAATCAAAGTTTTGTCCGAGCCAGGTTTAATAGCCTGATGGCTGTGGGGAAGTAGCTATTCCTGAACCTGGTCGTTGCAGTCTTCAGGCTCCTGTACCTTCTACCTGAAGGTAGCGGGGAGATGAGTGTGTGGCCAGGATGGTGTGGGTCTTTGATGATACTGCCAGCCTTTTTGAGGCAGCGACTGCGATAAATCCCCTCGATGGAAGGAAGGTCAGAGCCGATGATGGACTGGGCAGTGTTTACTACTTTTTGTAGTCTTTTCCTCTCCAGGGCGCTCAAGTTGCCGAACCAAGCCAGGATGCAACCGGTCAGCATGCTCTCTACTGTGCACCTGTAGAAGTTAGAGAGAGCCCATCTTGACAAACTGACTCTCCGTAATCTTCTCAGGAAGTAGAGGCGCTGATGAGCTTTCTTGATGATTGCATTAGTGTTGTCGGACCAGGAAAGATCTTCAGAGATGTGCACGCCCAGGAATTTGAAGCTCTTGACCCTTTACATGATTACAATTGAGCCGTCCACAGTGTACAGATACAGGATAGTGCAAGATAAAGTCCAGTAAAGTAAGTAAGTTTATTGGCCAAGTATTCACATACAAGGAATTTGCCTTGATGCTCCGCCCACAAGTAACAACATGACATACAGCGACTGTAACGAATGACTCAGAAAACTCTTAACATTAATAATAATAAAACATTAATGATAAAACACCATTGATCAAGCAAGTGAACCAACCTAAAGGGAGGCTACAGATTTTTGGCTGTTGAGTAGAGCAACTACTCGTGGATAAAAGCTGTTTTTATGTCTGGCTGTGGCAGCTTTGACAGTCCGGAGTCGCCATCCAGAATCCAATTAAAGATAGTCCGAGGGTCTCCAATGAGGTAGATGGGAGGTCAGGACCGCTCTCTAGTTGGTGAGAGGATGGTTCAGTTGCCTGATAACAGCTGGGAAGAAACTGTCCCTGAATCTGGAGGTGTGCGTTTTCACACTTCTGTACCTCTTGCCTGGGAGAGGGGAGAAGAGGGAGTGGCCGGGGTGCGACTGGTCCTTGATGATGCTGCTGGCCTTGCCGAGGTGTGTAGATGGAGTCAACGGAAGGGAGGTTGGTTTGTGTGATGGTCTGGGCTGCGTCCACAATTCTCTACAATTTCTAGCGGGTCTTGGATGGAGCTGTTCCCAAACTAAGCTGTGATGCATCCCGATACAATGCTATCTACGGCGCATCTGTAGAAGTTGGTGAGAGTTGTTGGGGACATGCCGAATTTCGTAAGCCTTCTAAGGATGTACAAGAGCAGGTGTGTGGAATTTAAGAAGTTTCTTGAGAGTTTAAGAATAAGTGGTAAGCCATTTAGAACAGAGATGAGGAAGCACTTTTTCACACAGAGAGTGGTGAGTCTGTGGAATTCTCTGCCTCAGAGGACGGTGGAGGCCGGTTCTCTGGATGCTTTCAAGAGAGAGCTAGATAGGGCTCTTAAAGATAGCGGAGTCAGGGGATATGGGGAGAAGGCAGGAATGGGGTACTGATTGTGGATGATCAGCCATGATCACATTAAATGGTGGTGCTGGCTCGAAGGGCCGAATGGCCTACTCCTGCACCTATTGTCTATTGTCTATTGTCTATAACAAAGGAACAGTGGCCTTGCTGAGACAGCGTGAAGTTTATCGATACTTCAGTTCAGTTCAGTTTAGTTTATTGCCATGTGTACCGAGGTACAGTGAAAAGCTTTGCACTGCATACTATCCCAGCCAGATGAGACATTACTATAACTAAACACAATCAAGACAGACACAAGGAAGTGTGGGAAGGAACTACAGATGGTGGTTTAAAGTGAAGATAGGAACAAAAAGCTGGAGTTAAGGACTGAGTTACATAGAAAATAGAAAATAGGTGCAGGAGGAGGCCATTCGGCCCTTCGAGCCAGCACCGCTTAAGTCAAGCCCTGAACTACTATCTACCTCATCGGGGATACTTGGACTATATTGCTGGCTTTACCTTGCAATAAACCTCACATGGATATTACATATTTGGAGGGATATGGACCAAATGCTGGCAGGTGGGACTAGTCTAGCTGGGACATGTTGGCCGGTGTGGGCAAGTTGGGCCGAAGGGCCTGTTTCTATGCTGTAACACTCTATGACTCTATGACTCTAAACATTACTCCCTTATCATGTATCCATACACTGTAAATGGGTCGATTGTAATCATGTGTTGTCTTTCCGCTGACTGGTTAGCACGCAACAAAAGCTTTTCACTGTACCTCGGTACACGTGACAATAAACTAAACTGAGCTGAACCGAAGTGTAAGACTGAACTGCAGATGCTGGTTTAAAAAAACTATGGAGATCTCCTTTCCCTTTATCCTGTTTTCACACCTTACTCTTCCTGATCTATACACTTCCTCATTTACGTACCTGCCATCTATCCCCTGACATCTGTCTGAAGAAGGGTCTGGACCAGAAACATCATCCATTCCTTCTCTCCAGAGATACTGCCGGTCCCGTTGAGTTACTCCTGTGTTTTGGGTCTGTGAACTGAAGTGTACATTAGTTTAGAGATACAGCACGGAAACAGGCCCTTCGTCCCACCGGGTCCGTGCCGACAAGCGATCCCCGCACATTAACACTATGCTACACCCACTAGGGACAATTTACAATTATACCAAGCCAATTAAACCACAAACCTGTACGTCTTTGGAATGAGGGAAGATCTCGGGGAAAACCCACGCAGGTCACGGGGAGAACGTACAAACTCCTTACAGACAGCGCCCGTAATCGGGATCAAACCCGGGTTCGCTGTAAGGCAGCAACTCTACCGCTGCGCCACCATGACCGCCCTGATGGAAGATGGTGTGGGGAGTTCATCAGTTCATAAGTGCTAGGAGCAGAATTAGGCCATTCGGCCCATCAGGTCCACTCCGCCGTTCAATCACGGCTGATCTATCTCTCCCTCCCAACCCCATTCTCCCGCCTTCTCCCCGTAACCCCTGACACCCGTGCTAGTCAAGAACAAAGGGGTAAGTGGGTCGGGCTGACAGGGAGGGCCGGGGGTGTGGCCGCTCTTGTGTTAGAGTGCTTTAATGAACAAGGCTTGTGTCTGGGACCTGCGTAGCAGCCAGCCCCAACACTCAGTATGTCATGAGTCACACTTTCCATTGTGCGATACTGCGGGATAATGAGCACGGAATGCCTTGCAGGGAGACTTGCATCGGAGAGAGAACATCAGTTCCCCATAAACAAAAACATGAACACATGGACCTGGCAGGCCCCGCTTCGGAAACAATGACTAACGGCCGTGTTTGGATTCAGCTCGGTAATAACTTGCAGACCCCAATCAGAGGAGGCTGTGATGCTTCCCTCTGCTCAGTGAGGGAGGGCATCGTCACGACGACAGACACAAAGCGCTGGAGTCAAGGGCCTGTCCCATTTAGGCGTCGTTTGCCCGTCACGCAGGTGGCGCGCGAAGATTTTGTGAATCCAAACATCCTGGGGCACCGCGCGCCACCGCGCGTCACTGCCTACGCCGCCACGTCTCACCACGCGCCATGCACGTGTAATGCACGCCAGACGCGCGTCACGTGTGCATCACGCCACGTACGTGACGCTAAATGATGTCGCGTCGTGCATCGCGAAGCGTAAATGATGTTGAGTAAATGACGCGCAAATAACGCCCGAGTGGGACAGGCCCTTAACTCAGTGGGACAGGCAGCATCTCTGGAGAGAAGGAATGGGTGACGTTTCGGGACGAGACCCCTTCCTCAGGCTCATCATCACACTCGGCAGCGATCGTTCACAGTGTCGATGTGCGCGCCTCCTGCTGTATCGTTAACGAGGACGCTTCACTTTAGTTCAGAATCACAGTTCATAGGTTGCAGGAGTAGAATTAGGCCATTCGGCCCATCAAGTCAGCGCCATTCAATCATGGCTGATCTATCTCTCCCTCCCAAACCCATTCTCCTGCCTTCTCCCCGTAACCCCTGACACCCGTACTGATCAAGAATCTATCAAGACAAGACAAGACAAGAGACACATGTACCAATTGGTACAGTGGAATGTGGGGTCACCACACAGCCATACGAATAATAAACAGCACAGAACACGATGGTCTTTAACATAGACATCTCCACACAGCGGAATCAAAGTTTCCCACTGTGAGGGAAAGCTCCAAAATTCAGTCATCCTCCTCTGTTGTCTTCTGTTGTTCTATTATCTATCTCTGCCTTAAAAATATACATTGACCTGAACTATTATGTACAGTCTCCACCGTCTTCTGTGGCAATGAATTCCTTAATTGACCGGGGTTTGGACTTATTCTTGCTATTGAGGGAGTGCAGCGTAGGTTCACCAGGTTAATTCCCAAGATGGTGGGATTGTCATATGTTGATAGAATGGAGCGGCTGGGCTTGTACACTCTGGAGTTTAGAAGGATGAGAGGAGATCTTAATGAAACATATAAGATTATTAAGGGATTGGACACGCTAGAGGCAGGAAACATGTTCCCGATGTCAGGGGAGTCCAGAACCAGGGGCCACAGTTTAAGAATAAGGGGTAAGGCATTCAGAACAGAGATGAGGAAACACTTTTTCACACAGAGAATTGTGAGTCTGTGGAATTCTCTGCCTCAGTGGAGGCCGGTTCTCTGTATGCTTTCAAGAGAGAGCTAGATAGAGCTCTTAAAGGTGGCGGAGTCAGGGGATATGGGGAGAAGGCAGGAACGGGGTACTGATTGTGGATGATCAGACATGCTCACATTGAATGGCGGTGCTGACTCAAAGATTCGAATGGCCCACTCCTGCACCTATTGTTTATTGTGTATTGTCTATTGTCTAATCAAGAATCTATCTAAATATATAAAATAATATAAATCTAAAATATATACATTGGCCTCCACAGTCTTCTGTGGCAATGAATTCCTTAATTGACCGGGGTTTGTACTGATTGCATGACAATAATCTCACTGATCTATATGCAGAAAAAGAATCTCACTGCATCTTGGTACACGTGATAACAAATAACCTTGAAACCACTGATTGCTCATTGTATAACTGGGTAAACAGTCACAGAGTTGTAGCTTCATAGTGACATAAAGCACGGCCACAGGTCCTTCAGCCCAACGGGTCCATGCCGAACAAGATGTCCCTTCCAAGACTATCCCATTGGCCTATGTCCCTCAAAAATCTTTCCTATCCATGTACCTGGCTATGTGTCTACATTACAATATCTGCCACAACTATCTCCTCTGACAGTCTGAAGAAGGGTATCGGCCCGAAACGTTGCCTATTTCCTTCGCTCCATTGATGCTGCTGCACCCGCTGAGTTTAACCATATAACCATATAACCATATAACAATTACAGCACGGAAACAGGCCATTTCGGCCCTCCTAGTCCGTGCCGAACACGTATTCTCCCCTAGTCCCATCTACCTGCACTCAGACCATAACCCTCCATTCCTTTCCCGTCCATATAACTATCCAATTTATTTTTAAATGATAAAATCGAACCTGCCTCCACCACCTTCACTGGAAGCTCATTCCACACAGCCACCACTCTCTGAGTAAAGAAGTTCCCCCTCATGTTACCCCTAAACTTCTGTCCCTTCATTATAACCATATAACCATATAACAATTATAGCACGGAAACAGGCCATCTCGACCCTTCTAGTCCGTGCCGAACACATCTCAAGTCATGTCCTCTTGTTTGAATCTTCCCTACTCTCAGTGGGAAAAGCTTATCCACGTCAACTCTGTCTATCCCTCTCATCATTTTAAAGACCTCTATCAAGTCCCCCCTTAACCTTCTGCGCTCCAAAGAATAAAGACCCAACTTGTTCAACCTTTCTCTGTAACTTAGTTGCTGAAACCCAGGCAACATTCTAGTAAATCTCCTCTGTACTCTCTCTATTTTGTTGACATCCTTCCTATAATTAGGCGACCAAAATTGTACACCATACTCCAGAATTGGCCTCACCAATGCCTTGTACAATTTTAACATTACATCCCAACTTCTATACTCAATGCTCTGATTTATAAAGGCCAGCATTTTTGTGTACCTTCGATTTTCCAGCATCTGCAGTTCCTTCTTAAACACTATCTCCTCTGGCAGCTCGTTCCACACATCCACCAGAGGCCGGTTCTCTGGATGCTTTCAAGTTCACGTTCAAGTTCAAGTTCACTAATAGACCATTATCTGTTTCTTTGTACTTTATCTGCTTATTTATTGATGTGTGTATATATTTATATAATGGTAGGTACACAAAAATGCTGGAGAAACTCAGCGGGTGCAGCAGCATCTATGGAGCGAAGGAAATAGGCAACGTTTCGGGCCGAAACCCTTCTTCAGACTGATGGGGGGTGGGGGGGAGAAGGAAGGAAAAAGGGAGGAGGAGGAGCCTAAGGGCAGGTGGATGGGAGGAGACAGCTCGAGGGTTAAGGAAGGGGAGGAGACATCAAGGGCTAGCAAAACTGGGAGAATTCAACGTTCATGCCACCCGGACGCAAGCAACCCAGGCGGAATATGAGGTGCTGTTCCTCCAATTTCCAGTGTTGCTCACTCTGGCAATGGAGGAGACCCAGGACAGAGAGGTCGGATTGGGAATGGGAGGGGGAGTTGAAGTGCTGAGCCACCGGGAGTTCAGGTAGGTTATTGCGGACTGTGCGGAGGTGTTCGGCGAAACGATCGCCCAACCTCCGCTTAGTCTCACCGATGTAAATCAGCTGACATCTAGAGCAGCGGATGCAGTAGATGAGGTTGGAGGAGATACAGGTGAACCTTTGTCGCACCTGGAACGACTGCTTGGGTCCTTGAATGGAGTCGAGGGGGAAGGTGAAGGGACAGGTGTTGCATTTCTTGCGGTTGCAACGGAAAGTGCCCGGGCTGGGGGTGGTACGGGAGGGAAGGGAAGAATTGACAAGGGAGTTGCGGAGGGAGCGGTCTTTGCGGAAGGCAGACATAGGGGGAGATGGGAAGATGTGGCGAGTGGTGGGGTCACGTTGGAGGTGGCGGAAATGGTGGAGGATTATTTGTTGTATTTGCCGGATGGTGGG
Source organism: Amblyraja radiata (assembly GCF_010909765.2). Lineage (NCBI taxonomy): Eukaryota > Metazoa > Chordata > Chondrichthyes > Rajiformes > Rajidae > Amblyraja > Amblyraja radiata. The sequence goes on along the minus strand of NC_045959.1, from coordinate 114,647,068 downwards.
GTGAAAGGTGAAGACTAGGGGGACTCTGCCCTTGTTGCGAGTGCGGGGATGGGGAGAGAGAACAGTGTTGTGGGGTATGGATGAGACCCTGGTGCGAGCCTCATCTATGGTGGCGGAGGGGAATCCCCGTTCCCTGAAGAACGAGGACATTTCCGATGCCCTGGTGTGGAACGTCTCATCCTGGGAACAGATGCCGCGTAGGCGGAGGAATTGGGAGTAGGGGATGGAGTCTTTACAGGGGGCAGGGTGGGAAGACGTGTAGTCCAGATAGCCATGTGAGTCAGTTGGTTTGTAGTGTATGTCGGTCAGGAGTCTGTCCCCTGCGATGGAGATGGTGAGGTCAAGGAATGGTAGGGAAGTGTCGGAAATGGTCCAGGTGTATTGGAGTGCCGGATGGAAGTTGGTGGTGAAGTGGATGAAGTCAGTGAGTTGTGTGTGGGTGCAGGAGGTGGCCCCAAAGCAGTCGTCAATGTAACGGAGGTAGAAGTCGGGGATGGGGCCCTGGTACGTATTGAACAAGGATTGTTCAACGTACCCGACAAAGAGGCAGGCGTAGCTGGGACCCATGCGTCCATATAATGGTATATGGACACACTGATATGATATGTTCTGTATTCATGCCTACTATATTCCGTTGTGCTGAAGCAAAGCAAGAATGTCATTGTCCTATCTGGGACACATGAGAATAAACTCTCTTGACTCTTGGTCCTTAAGTTACATTTATTGTCACATGCACCAATTGGTACATTGGGATTTGAGTTACCATGCAGCCGTACAAATAAAAAATAACACAATACACGAGAGTTTAACACAAGAGAGAGCTAGATAGGGCTCTTAAAGATAGCGGAGTCAGGGGATATGGGGTACTGATTGTGGATGATCAGCCATGATCACATTGAATGGCGGTGCAGGCTCGAAGGGCTGAATGGCCTACTCTTGCACCTATTGTCTATTACCTATTGTCCAAGAAGTTGCCCCTGTGTTTGCTAACTTTATAGAGTTAAATCTTTGCGTATTAAATCTATTACATCTTTACACTCTCATCTCATGTCAATGACCTCTGGTTCTTGATTGCCCGGCTCTTGGAAAAATACTCTGTGCATCTACCCTATCGAATCCCCTTATAAATCTTTCCCCTCTCACCTTAAATCCCAGTACAGCAGAGAAACAGCAGTAGAGTTGCTGCCTCACAGTACCCGTGATGGGCAGGTACATGTTCCCCATGAACAGTTGCCGTGAAACTTGCCTTCTGCTCTCGGCCCTCCGTGCCTGCAGGATTTCTGCATCAATGCCAAGCACCATCTCCCCTTTTTCATTTTTGAACTTCTTAATAATTCAAGAAGAATTCCTCGCCCTTCCCCCTTTCATTGCCTTAAGTAAGCCTGTCGTGTTGGCCGCTGCCAATTACCTCCGTGGCTTCAGTTCAGACTCGTTGTGGAGGCTGTTATATATCTCTGAACACACAACGTACTAGGAGCAAAGAGGTCCTTCTGCAGTTGTACAGGCCCCTAGTGAGACCACACCTGGAGTATTGTGTACAGTTTTGGTCCCCGAATTTGAGGAAGGACATTCTTGCTATTGAGGGAGTGCAGCGTAGGTTTACAAGGTTAATTCCCGGGATGGCGGGACTGTCATATGGAGCGGCTGGGCTTGTATTCTCTGGAGTTTAGAAGGATGAGAGGGAATCTTATTGAAACATATCCGTTTATTAAGGGTTTGGACACGCTAGAGGCAGGAAACATGTTCCCGATGTTGGGGGAGTCCAGAACCAGGGGCCACAGTTTAAGAATAAGGAGTAAGCCATTTAGAACAGAGATGAGGAAACACTTTTTCTCACAGAGAGATGTGAGTCTGTGGAATTCTCTGGATGCCGGTTCTCTGGATACTTTCAAGAGAGAGCTAGATAGGGCTCTTAAAGATAGCAGAATCAGGGGATATGGGGAGAAGGCAGGAACGGGGTACTGATTGTGGATGATCAGCCATGATCACATTGAATGGCGGTGCTGGCTTGAAGGGCTGAATGGCCTACTCCTGCACCTATTGTCTATTGCCTAACTGCAGAAGCTAGTTACACAAAGATACAAAGTGCTCGGCATCTCTGGAGAACATGGATGGATGACGTTTCGGATCGGGACATTTCTTCGGTGCCTGAGAATGGGCCCGGACATTAAACTTCATCTATCCATGTTCTCCAGAGATGCTGCCGGATCTGTTAAGTTACTCCAGCACTTTGTGTCTTTATTCACTTTGTATTTCTCTCCCCACAAAAATAACATCATAAGGTCATAAGGAAGTGGAGTAGAATGAGGCCATTCGACCCAACAAGTCTACTCCGCCATTCAATCATGGCTGATCTATCTCTCCCTCCTAACCTCATTCTCCTGCCCTCCCCATAACCTCTGACAATCAAGAATCTATCGATCTCTGCCTTAAAAATATCCACTGACATGGCCTCCACAGTCTCACAGATTCACCACCATCTGACTAGAGAAATTTCTCCTCATCTCCTTCCTAAAGGAAGGTCCTATAATTCTGAGGCTATGACCTCCAGTTCTAGACTCTCCCACTAGTGGAAACATCCTCTCCACATCCACTCTATCCAAGCCTTTCATTCTTCAGTACGTTTCTATGAGGTGTCCCCTCATCCTTCTAAACTCCAGCGAGTACAGGCCCTGTGCCGTCAAACGCTCATCATAGGTCAACCTACTCATTCCTGGGATCATTCTCGTAAACCTCCTCTGGACCCTCCCCAGAGCCAGCACATTCTTCCTCTGACGTGTCTCTGTGCATTGACTTTGCCCTTTGATACTTGGCACAGTGTTTGGGATGATTCACGTCAACCAATTTTTAAAATCCCAGTCACAGCTCCTGTCTCACGGAAATTATTTTCTGCAAAAGAAGCGAGCTAACAGGGATAGACTCAAAAAGCCGGGGTTACTCAACGGGACAGGCAGCATCTCTGGTGAGAAGGAATGGGTGACGTTTCGGGTCGAGACCCTTCTTCAGACTGAGAGTCGAGGGAGAGGGAGACACAGAGATATGGAAGGGTTAGGTGTGAAAACAAGAGATCAAAAGGTTAGAAGTTCAAGGAAGATGTAGAATGGGTCATTGCTAGCTAGGGGAAGTTGACAACGAGGTGTATAAAGATAAAATTTAATCAGGATGACAGTCAAACTGGTTGGAGAGCTAGGATGGGGGAGGGATAGTGAGGGAGGAAAATCACGGGTTACTAGAAGGTCGATGTCAATATTCATTTCATTGTGGCGTAAGCTGCCCAAGCGAAATATGAGGTGCTGTTCCTCCAATTTGCGCTGGGCCTCACTCTGACAGTGAAAGGCCTGGATAGAGAGGATGTGGAGAGGATGTTTCCACTAGTGGGAGAGTCTAGGACCAGAGGTCACAGCCTCAGAATTAAAGGACGTTCCTTTAGGAAGGAGTTGAAGGTGAATTTATTTTGTCAGAGGGTGGTGAATCTGTGGAATTCTTCACCACTGAAGGCTGTGGAGGCCAAGTCAGTGGATATTTTTACTGCAACGATAGACAGATTTTTGATTAGTGCGGGTGTCAGGGGTTATGGGGAGAAGGCAGGAGAATGGGGTTACGAGGCAGAGGTAGATCAGCCATGATTGAATGGCGGAGTTGACTTGATGGGCTGAATGGCCTAATTCTGCTCCAAGCACTCATGACCTTACGACCTCATGCAGGAGGCCCAGGATAGAAAGGTCAGTATTGGAATGGGAGCGGGAGTTGGTGTGGTGTAGGGTGGCAAGGTGGCACAGCTGGTCCGAGGTCCACTCACGAGCAGGGTATACTGCTCCATGGCATGGATAGGACCAGGCAGCGGGCAGTCCAGGGTCCTCACCCTGTTGACGACCTGCCCCTTTTCCGGGCCTACGTCCGTGCCCGCGTGTCCCTGGAGAGGGAACACACGGCGTCCATGGGGACTCTGGAGGCCTTTGTGAACGCTGGCCACCGCGGGTGATCCCGTTGTAATTTGATAATGGATTGATCGATGTTTGTGACTTTCGTATCTTTGTCGGCGCCCATGACAACAGACAGTGGACAATAGGTGCAGGAGTAGGCCATTCGGCCCTTCGAGCCAGCACCGCCATTCAATGTGATCATGGCTGATCATCCACAATCAGTACCCCGTTCCTGCCTTCTCCCCATATCCCCTGACTCCGCTATTTTTAAGAGCCCTATCTAGCTCTCTCTTGAAAGCATCCAGAGAACCTGCCTCCACTGCCCTCTGAGGCAGAGAATTCCACAGACTCACAACTCTCTGTGAGAAAAAGTGTTTCCTCGTCTACGTTCTAAATGCCTTACCCCTTATTCTTAAACTGTGGGCCCTGGTTCTGGACTCCCCCAACATCGGGAACGTGTTTCCTGCCTCTAGCGTGTCCAAACCCTTAACAATCTTATATGTTTCAATGAGTTATCCTCTCATCCTTGTATACTCCAGAGTGTACAAGCCTAAACATGGCGACTCTTGTGTACTGCCTCGGTGAGGCCTGCTATCTGGTTTGGACGCAGTACAGCATGGGAGCAGGCCCTTCGGCTCACAAGGCCGACACGTCAAGAGTCAAGGGCAGCACAGTACGCACAGGGGTAGAGTTGCAGCCTTACAGCCCCAGAGACTCCGGTTCAATCCTGACTACGGGTGCTGTCTGTGAGGAGTTTTACATTCTCCCTGCGACCGCGTGGGTTTTCACCGGGTGCTCGGGTTTCATCCCACACTCCAAAGACTCACAGGTTTGTAAGTTAATTGGCTTCTGCAAATAAAAATTGTAAATTGTCCCTCGTGTGTGTAAGATCGTGTTCGCGTTCGGCGTGGACTCGGTGAACCAAAGTTTCCATGCTTTATTGTCAAGAGTGTTTTATTGTCACTAATGTCTAAACCGGTTTAAACAACTCACCAACCATAATCCTAATGAATGAATTATTTCATTAAAACTTTATTAATGGCGACACAAGGAACTGCAGATGCTGGAATCTTGAGCAAAACACAAAGTGCTGGAGGACTTCAGCAGGTTATAATGCTGATGGCCTCACCGGGGCAGCGTGAAGTGTAGATGGAGTCAATGGTAGGGAGGTTGGTCGGTGAGATGGTCTGGGCAGCGTCCACAAGTCTCTGGAATTCCTTGCGGTCTTGGGTGGAGCTGTTCCCAAACCAAGCCGTCCCATTGAACTTCAACTCGGCAATTTTTTTTTTCCTTCCAAGATGGCGCCCAACCCAATGACTATTTGCTTGCATAATCAAGGACCAGTCTCACCCCGGCCTCTCCCTCTTCTCCCCTCTCCCATCAGGCAAGAGGTACAGAAGTGTGGAAACACACACCTCCAGATTCAGGGGCAGTTTCTTCCCAGCTGTTATCAGGCAACTGAATCATCCTACCACAACCAGAGAGCGGTCCTGACCTCCCATCTACCTCATTGGAGACCCTTGGACTATCTTTGATCGGACTTTACTGGACTTTATCTTGCACTAAATGTTATTCCCTTTATCCTGTATCTACACACTAAGGGCGGCTCGATTGTAATCATGTATAGTCTTTCCTCTGACTGGATAGCACGCAACAAAAAGTTTTTCACTGTACCTCGGTACACGTGACAATAAACTAAACTAAACTGGACTAAACTAATTGGAGCTGATTATCTCCACGTACCTCGACTCCATCATATCCCCCCTGGTCCAATCTCTCCCGACCTATGTCCAAGATACCTTGCATGCCCTTCATCTCTCTAATGACTTCCGCTATCCGAGCTCCCACTCCCTCATCTTTACCATGGATGTCCAGTCACTCTACACCTCCATCCCCCACCAGGAAGGCCTGAAAGCCCTCCGTTTCTTCCTCGACCGCAGAACCAGCCAATTTCCCTCCACTAACACTCTACTCAAGCCTGGCGGAGCTGGTCCTCACCCTCAACAACTTCTACTTTGACTCCTCCCACTTCCTCCAAGTTCAAGGTGTAGCTATGGGCACCGCATGGGCCCCAGCTATCCCAGCCTCTTTGTAGGGTACGTCGAACATTCCCTGTACCAGGCGTACGCTGACCCTATCCCCAAACTCTATCTCCGTTACATTGACGACAGCATCGGTGCTACCTCCTGCACCCATGGAGAACTCATGGACTTCATCCACTTCACCACCGATATTCATCCTACACTCAAATTTCCTTGGACCATCTCCGACACCTCCCTCCCCTTTCTTGATCTCACAGTCTCCATCACAGGAAATAGACTATTGACTGACATCTATTACAAACCCAATGAGTCCCACAACTATCTCGACTACACTTCTTCCCACCCTGCTTCCTGCTCCGCCATTGCCCCTCCTCCCCCTAGTCGCAACAGAGACAGAGCCTCCCTAGTCCTCACCTTCCACCCCATCAGCCGTCGCATACACACATAATCCTCTGAAATTTTCGCCACCTCCAACGGGATCCCACCACTAGCCACTTTTTCCCATCTTCACCCCTTTCCGCCTTCCGCAGAACCGTTCCCTCCGCAACTCCCTGGTTAGCTCATCCCTTCCCACCTAAACCACCCCCTCCCCAGGTACCTTCCCCTGAAACCGCAGGAGATGCAACCCCTTTACCTCCTCCTTCAACTCTGTCCAGGGACCCCGACAGTCCTTTCAGGTTAGGCAGAGTTTCACTTGCACCTCCTCCAACCTCATCTACTGTATCTGTTGTTCAAGATGTGGACACTTATACATCGGCGAGACCAAACGCAGACTGGGCGATCGTTTCACGGAACACCTTCACTCAGCCCGCATGGACTTACCTGATCTCCCGGTTGCCAAACACTTCAACTCCCCCTCCCATTCCCACACTGACCTTTCTGTCCTGGGCCTCCTCCATTGTCAGAGTGAGGCTAAACACAAACTGGAGGAACAGCATCTCATATTCCGCTTGGGCAGCTTACACCCCAGTGGTATGAATATTGATTTTTCTCACTTCAGGTAGCCCCGGCATTCCCTCTCTCTCTATCCCTCCCCCACCCAAGTCGCACCAGCTTCTTGTTCTCACCCAACAAACAGCTAACAATGGCCTGTACTTTTTTGCATATCTTTCGTTCATTGTTCTTTATTTCTCCACATCACCGTTTATATCTCTCGTTTCCCTTATCCCTAACCAATCTGTGGAAGGGTCTCGACCCGAAACATCACCCATTCCTTCTATCCAGAGATGCTGAGTTACTCCAGCTTTTTGTGTCTATCAACTGGGGCTCAGCTTCTTGATAGACACAAAGTGCTGGAGTAACTCAGCGGGTCAGGCAGCATCTCATGAGAAAAATAATAGGCTTAGGGTCGGAACCCTTCTTCAGACTTAATGTTGATGACACCTTGCATCCCTCTCATTATCACACCCTCCCCAGCCAACAATAGACCATTGTGGGCTCCATTCCCCATAAAGTCATGTGTTGCGGTCCTATTTAATTCTGGTCTTTTCTTGCCTCCAATTTATTCCCTCACTCACCCCCACCCCTCCCCACACTCACCCCCACCCCCACCCCCCCCTCACTCACCCCCCCCCCCCTCCTCACCCCCCCCCCCCTCCCCCTCACCTCCCCCCACCTCCACTCTCAGTCTGAAGAGAGTTTCCAACCTGAAGCGTCTGGAAAAAGTCGCGGCACGGTGGTGCAAGGGTAGAGTCACCACTTCACAACTCCACAGACACAGGTTCGATCCCGACTCTGGGCGCTGCCTGTGCGGGGTTTGTACGTTCTCTCCCCGTGACCTGCGTGGGTTTTCTCCGGGTGCTCCGGTTTCCTCCCGCACTCCAAAGACGCGCAGGTTTGTAGATTAATTGGCTTCGGTAGAAATTGTAGATTGTCTATAGCGTGTGTCGGACAGTACTAGTGCGCGGGAGATCGCTGGTCGTACGGTTTCTCTCTGCTTTCCACCCACGCTCTTAAAGGGCCTGTCCCACTTACACGATTTTTTCAGCGACTGCCGACACCTGTCATAGTCGCAGCAGGTTGCCGAAAATTTTCAACATGTTGAAAATCCAGCGGCGACCAGAAAAAGGTGCGACTCTTTGGGCGACTACTCACAACCATATGGGCGTCACCCCGCGACCATGTGACTGGGACAGGCCCTTAAGATGTACAGGTTCATAGGTTAATTTGGTGTGAATGTAAAAACTGTCTCTATTGTAGGACAGTGTTAGTGTGCGGGGATCGCTGGTCGGCTCGGACTCGACGGGCCTGTTTCCCGCGCTTCATCTCTAAAAACTGAGAACTGAAGGGTCCCGACCCGAAACGTCACCTGTTGTTTCCCTCCAGAGACGCTGCCTGACCCGCTGAGTTACTCCAGCATGCTGTGTCCACCTTCGGGTATAAACCAGCATCTGCAGTTCCTTCCTACACTGACTGCAGGTCCTGTGAAGTTTTACACAGGGGCCACATTGTGAATGGGCTCTGACAGGTTGAAGGACCCCCCGTCGATCTGCTGACTGTTTTATGTTGCTGCTCCTGACAGATGATGTGGTTCGCGGTGGTATAGGAGCACACTAGCTTTCATTCATATCGCAGAGAGACAGCGCAAACTGGCGGAACGGCACCTCATACTCCGCTTGGGTAGATGACAACCTTGCGCCATGAAGCTTGAAATCTCCAGTTTTATGCATCTATATTACCCTCACCTTCTTTCCCCTATACCCACCTCACATCCCCCCCCCACCATCTCTACTTTACCCACTGAAGAAGCGCCCCGTCCCAAAATGTCACCCATCCTTTTTCTCCAAAGATGCTGCCTGACCCGTTGAGTTACTCCGGTACTTTGGGTCTATCTTTGGAATAAACCAGCATCTGCAGTTCTTTGATTCTACATACTAGACTTGCAACTATTTTTCCCCTCTCACCCCCCCATGACTCTCCCCCCTGTGGAGAACATGGATAGGTGACGTTTCGCGGAGTGCTGGAGTAACTCAGCGGGTGAGGCAGCTTCTGTGGAGAACATGGATAGGTGACGTTTCACAGAGTGCTGGAGTAACTCAGCGGGTCAGGCAGCATCTGTGGAGAACATGGATAGGTGACGTTTCACAGAGTGCTGGAGTAACTCAGCGGGTCAGGCAGCATCTGTGGAGAGAAGGAATGGTGTGACGTTTCGGGTCGAGACCCTTCTTCTGAAGAACCTGAAACATCACCCATTCCTTCTCTCAGAGATCATGCCTGACCCGTTGAGTACCTCCAGCACTCTTCGGTTTAGACCAGCATCTGCGGTTCCTTCCGACACCAAACTATCACCTGCCAGGCTTTGACCCCTACAATCAGTCTGAAGAAGGGTCCTAACCTGAAACATCACCAATCCATGTTCCCCGATACGATATGATATGATATGATAGAACTTTATTTATCCCAGGAGGGAAATTGATCTGCCAACTGTCATAACAACACTAAATACATGAAACATGAACCAGTCTGTTGCTGAAGATGCTCCTCAGGTTGACCAGTGTGTCACGGAGGGGGGGTGAGCTGTATTGTCCAGGATACTCCACAGTTTGAGGAGCATCCTCCCCTCCAAGACCAACCTCCCGTGAATCCAACTCCAACTCTGCCCCCAGGATGGAGCCGGCATTCCAGAGCTGCTTCCTGACCCGCTCGGTCACTCCAGCACTTTGTCACTTTATTTCCATCCGTCGCTCGGCAGGCTTGGCGTGCTACCTCTTTTTCCAGCTTTCTCCCACACTCCTACACTGTGCCGGAAGGAGAGTCCCGATCCAAAACAGCATCTGCCCATTCCCTCCGCAGAAGCTGCCGGAAAATCTAGGTAGGTCACGGTGGCGCAGTGGTAGAGTCGCTGCCTCACAGCAAACGCAGCCCCGGAGACCCGGGTTCGATCCTGACTACGGGCGCTGACTGTGCGGAGTTTGCACGTTCTCCCTGTCTCCTGCATGGGTGGGTTTCCTCCGGGTGCTCCGGTTCCCTCCCACACGCCCCAGGTTAATTGGCTTCTGTAGATTGTAAATCGTCCCTAGTGTGTGTGTGTGTGTAGGATAGTGCCAGCCTGCAGGCCGAAGGGCCTGCTTTGTGCGCCGTGCCTCTGTAAAGCCTAAAGTAAAGTCCTCCCACACTCCAAAGACGTGCAGGTTTTTTTTTAGGTTAGTTGGCTAGTCCCTAGTGTGTGATGGATGCGGGGATCACTGGTCGGAGCGGACCCGGTGGGCCGAAGGGCCTGTTTCCGAGCTGTATCCCCAAACTAAACTAAACCGTTGAGTTCCTCCAGCACTTTGTGTTTTGCTCAAGGTTCCACCACCACCACTTTTTTTTTTTTCCGTACAAAATGCTTTTATTCAGAACAAACAAAAAATACAAAGTAGTAACACGATCAAAGAATGCCTATGTTGCCATTTTACAAACAATGTTATCAAATTAAAATATTAACATTTTTATCAACAATACATTCGACCCCCCGCGGTGACCAGCGATGACGGAAGGCCTCCAGATTCCCCGTGGACACCACGTGTTCCCTCTCCAGGGACACGCGGGCACGAACGTGGGCCCGGAAAAGGGGCAGGCAGCCAACCGCTGTGCGGCCATTGACTGCCCGCTGCCTGGACCCGCGAATGGCCATCTTGGCCAGGCCCAGGAGCAGACCGACAGTGAGACCCCCTCCTCCCTCCCGACCCTCCCCCCTCTGTACCGGGTGCCCAAAAATCAATAGCGTCGGACTAAAGTGGTGCCAAAACTTGAGGAGCAGTCCCTTCAGATACTCGAACCCACCACCACCCCTGGCAGCGTCTTGCTGGCACCCACCACCCATGGCAGCGTCTTGCTGCCACCCACCACCCTCTTGCCCGGCACAGCCCCTTTAAACTTTGCATCTTCCAACTCAAAGCTGTGCCCTCTAGTCTTTGACATTTCCAACCTGCGAAGAGAGCTTCCAACTAATTATCCTATCCACGCCTCAAATAATATTATATAAACTTCTATCAGGTCTCTGCTTTAGCCTCCAGTGCGCCAGAGAAAACCATTTAAGTTTGTCCAAGTTCATCAGGCAACTGAACCATCCTACCACAACCAGAGAGCAGTCCTGAACTACTATCTACCTCATTGGTGACTCTCGGAATAGCCTTTGTTTCAGAAAGAATTGCAGGTGCTGGAAAAATCAAAGGTAGACAAAAATGCTGGAGGAACTCAGCGGGCGAGGCAGCATCTGTGGAGCGAAGGAATAGGCGACGTTTCGGGTCGAGACCCTTCTTCAGACTGATTAACAAAAATGCTGGACTATCCTTGATCGGACTTTGCTGGCATCACCTTGCACTAAATATTATCAATATACTGTGAATGTCTCGATTGTAATCATGTATTGTCTTTCCGCTGACTGGTTAGCGCGCAACAAAAGCTTTTCACTGTACCTCGGTACACGTGGCAATAAACTAAACTGAACTGAACTGAACATCTTTCCCATGATGGAGTGACCAGACATTTTACACATCTCACCTTAATGCAGGGGTCGTCAACCTTCGGCCCAGGGCCGGATCCGGCCCCTAACCCAAAATCATCCGGTCCGCAGGTGTAATATAAAAAAATATTGTTTTCGCGACCTGGGAACTGCAGCCAGTCCCGGGGCAAGCAGGCGACCTGGGCGCTATAGCCAGTCCCGGGGCAAGCGGGCCGACCTGAGAACTGCAGCCAGTCCCAGGGGCAGGCTGTTGCAAGGGTTGCAAGGGTTGCAAGGGTTGCTAATGTGGCCCAGTCTATCATACAGACCAGACTCTTTACCATTGACTCCATTTAGAGGCACAGAAGTGTGAAAACGCACACCTCCAGATTCAGGAGAGAGGATTTTCTAGAGCAGCGGATGCAGTAGATGAGGTTGGAGGAGATACAGGTGAACCTCTGTCGCACCTGGAACGACTGCTTGGGTCCTTGAATGGAGTCGAGGGGGGAGGTAAAGGGACAGGTCAGCTGATCTACATCGGTGAGACCAAGCGGAGGTTGGGCGATCGTTTCGCCGAACACCTCCGCTCGGTCCGCAAGAACCAAGCTGACCTCTCGGTGCCTCAGCGCTTCAACTCCCCCTCCCATTCCCCGTCCGACCTCTCTGTCCTGGGTCTCCTCCATGGCCACAGTGAGCAACACCGGAAATTGGAGGAACTGCACCTCATATTCCGCTTGGGGTGTCTGCATCCTGCGGGCATGAACATTGAATTCTCCCAATTTTGTTAGCCCTTGCTGTCTCCTCCCCTTCCTCAGTCCCCCTGCTGTCTCCTCCCATCCCTCAGCCCTCGGGCTCCTCCTCCTCCTTTGTCCTTCCTTCTCCCTCCACTCCGTATCAGTCTGAAGAAGGGTTTCGGCCCGAAACGTTGCCTATTCCCTTCGCTCCATAGATGCTGCTGCACCCGCTGAGTTTCTCCACCATTTTTGTCTACCTCCAGATTCAGGGACAGTTTCTTCACAGCTGTTATCGGGAAACTGAATCATCCTACCACCAATTAGAGGGTGGTCCTGAGCTACTGTCGACCTCATTGGAGACACTCGGACTATCTTTGATCGGACTTTACTGGACTTTACCTTGCATTAAACATTATTCCCTATATCCTGTATCTGTACGCTGTGGACGGCTTGATTGTAATCATGTCTAGTCTTTTCGCTGACTGGATAGCAGGCAACAAAAATGCTTTTCACTGAATAGGTGACAATAAAGCAAAATAAACTAAACTAAATCTACACTACACGCTGCTTCAGAAAACATGATTAAAGACTTGTCCCATCTTGGGTAGAAGATAGAAACTTTCAAGTGCACCACCAGACTCAGGAACAGCTTCTTCCCCTCTGTTATCAGGCTTCTGAACGGCCCTTCCATAAGCTAGGGTGCTGTCCGATTCACCTCTACCCCATTGCGGACATTGGACTTTGTCTGTGGAACTGGTGCGCTACAATGCTGAGAACTATATTCTGCACTCTGTATCTTCCCCTTTGCTCTACCTATTGGTCTGGAGTTTGGCTTGATTGTATTCTTGCTATTGAGGGAGTGCAGCGTAGGTTCACCAGGTTAATTCCTGGGATGGCGGGACTGTCATATGCTGAGAGAATGGAGCGGCTGGGCTTGTACACTCTGGAGTATGAGAGGGGATCTTATTGAAACATATAAGATTATTAAGGGTTTGGACACACTAAAGGCAGGAAACATGTTCCCAATGTTGGGGGAGTCCAGAACCAGGGGCCACAGTTTAAGAATAAGGGGTAAGCTATTTAGAACGGAGACGAGGAAACACTTTTTCACACAGAGAGTGGTGAGTGTGTGAAATTCTCTGCCTTAGAGTGCGATTTTCTGGATACTTTCAAGAGAGAGCTAGATAGGGCTCTTAAAGATAGCGGAGTCAGGGGATATGGGGAGAAGGCATTGAATTGCTCGAAAGGCCGAATGGCCTACTCTTACGCCTATTGTCTATTGTCTATATCTATGTATAGTATTATCTGATCTATTTGGATAGCATGTAAAGCAAAGTTTCTTAGGCCCCCTTCGGGGATGGCTGACCATGGGTGTCTCCAGGGTTGG